>NW_023995502.1:102500-116302 GCF_015586225.1 Lucilia sericata | reverse complement strand
ACGGGGCAAACCAACAGGTTTTAATTTCAATTCAAATGCAAAAATACTCCATAATCAATTTTATGTAAAATGAGTAATTGTCGCAAAAAATCTGATTTTAAATAAATTTTTGTTTTTAACAAAAACCAAACGTATATGTTTGCAAAGTGGAGATTTTGTATCTTTAAAGAGCGACTTTGTATTAGACAAAATATTTCTATGTATTTTCATATCTATTGATTTTTATAGTTTTAAAGACCCGGCAGTTTTAAAGGTATTTCGAATATCTAAAGTCCATACTTTCTCAATAGGCTTTACCACCAGTTATTACTTTTAGTTGCTAATATCTGTCTACAACCCTTTACATTTGCTAGTTAAAAGCCTTGCAAGTAGTCAGCTGGATAAACTGTAACGTTTTTAGTTTTGTGCATTACTTTTGTTGATTCGAAACTAGTTCCCAAATCTGCAGGGTATTATGTACATTTGAATGTCTCCATGTATGTTTATAAAGGTGTAGATTAAAATTTTTACTATAAGTGAGTGTGTGTGTCTATTTTTATGGTTTATATGTATGTCAAGTAATTTTTACTTATAAACAACTATTTTCGGTTTAAAGCCTTGTTTAATAGAGGAGAATGTGCGTATGATGTAAGCTAATATGGTAATTGGTTCATATGGGTTCCACACCACGGCGGACGGACTTATAGATTTAAAACTATAACAACTAAGAGGGTTTTCAAAAATAAGTGTTTTCCGTAACAGCTGAAGACTAACCTATAGACTAGATTATAGACTATAGACTAGACTATAGACTAGACTAGACTATAGACTAGACTGTAGACTAGACTGTAGACTAGACTATAGACTAGACTATAGACTAGACTATAGACTAGACTATAGACTAGACTATAGACTAGACTATAGACTAGACTATAGACTAGACTATAGACTAGACTATAGACTAGACTATAGACTAGACTATAGACTAGACTATAGACTAGACTATAGACTAGACTATAGACTAGACTATAGACTAGACTATAGACCAGACTATAGACTAGACTATAGATTAGACTATAGACTAGACTATAGACTAGACTATAGACTAGACTATAGACTAGACTATAGACTAGACTATAGACTAGACTATAGACTAGACTATAGACTAGACTATAGACTAGACTATAGACTAGACTATAGACTAGACTATAGACTAGACTATAGACTAGTCTATAGTCTAGACTATAGACTAGACTATAGACTAGACTATAGACTAGACTATAGACTAGACTATAGACTAGACTATAGACAAGACTATAGACTAGACTATAGACTAGACTATAGACTAGACTATAGACTAGACTAGAGACTAGACTATAGACTATAGACTAGACTATAGACTAGACTATAGACTAGACTATAGACTAGACTATAGACTAGACTATAGACTAGACTATAGACTAGACTATAGACTAGACTATAGACTAGACTACAGACTAGACTATAGACTAGACTATAGACTAGACTATAGACTAGACTATAGACTAGACTATAGACTAGACTATAGACTAGACTATAGACTAAACTATAGACTAGACTATAGACTAGACTATAGACTAGACTATAGACTAGACTATAGACTAGACTATAGACTAGACTATAGACTAGACTATAGACTAGACTATAGACTAGACTATAGACTAGACTATAGACTAGACTATAGACTAGACTATAGACTAGACTATAGACTAGACTATAGACTGGACTATAGACTAGACTATAGACTAGACTATAGACTAGACTATTGTCTAGACTATAGACTAGACTATAGACTAGACTATAGACTAGACTATAGACTAGACTATAGACTAGACTATAGACTAGACTATAGACTAGACTATAGACTAGACTATAGACTAGACTATAGACTAGACTATAGACTACACTATAGACAAGACTATAGACTAGACTATAGACTAGACTATAGACTAGACTATAGACTAGACTATAGACTAGACTATAGACTAGACTATAGACTAGACTATAGACTAGACTCTAGACTATAGACTAGACTATAGACTAGACTATAGACTAGGCAATAGACTAGACTATAGACTAGACTAGACTATAGACTAGACTATAGACTAGACTATAGACTAGACTATAGACTAGACTATAGACTAGACTATAGACTAGACTATAGACTAGACTATAGACTAGACTATAGACTAGACTATAGACTAGACTATAGACTAGACTATAGACTAGACTATAGACTAGACTAGACTATAGACTAGACTAGACTATAGACTAGACTAGACTATAGACTAGACTAGACTAGACTAGACTAGACTAGACTAGACTAGACTAGACTATAGACTAGACTAGACTATAGACTAGACTAGACTATAGACTAGACTAGACTATAGACTAGACTAGACTATAGACTAGACTAGACTATAGACTAGACTATAGACTAGACTAGACTATAGACTAGACTAGACTATAGACTAGACTAGACTATAGACTAGACTATAGACTAGACTAGACTATAGACTAGACTAGACTATAGACTAGACTAGACTATAGACTAGACTATAGACTAGACTATAGACTAGACTATAGACTAGACTATAGACTAGACTATAGACTAGACTATAGACTAGACTATAGACTAGACTATAGACTAGACTATAGACTAGACTATAGACTAGACTATAGACTAGACTATAGACTAGACTATAGACTAGACTATAGACTAGACTATAGACTAGACTATAGACTAGACTATAGACTAGACTATAGACTAGACTATAGACTAGACTATAGACTAGACTATAGACTAGACTATAGACTAGACTATAGACTAGACTATAGACTAGACTATAGACTAGACTATAGACTAGACTATAGACTAGACTATAGACTAGACTATAGACTAGACTATAGACTAGACTATAGACTAGACTATAGACTAGACTATAGACTAGACTATAGACTAGACTATAGACTAGACTATAGACTAGACTATAGACTAGACTATAGACTAGACTATAGACTAGACTATAGACTAGACTATAGACTAGACTATAGACTAGACTATAGACTAGACTATAGACTAGACTATAGACTAGACTATAGACTAGACTATAGACTAGACTATAGACTAGACTATAGACTAGACTATAGACTAGACTATAGACTAGACTATAGACTAGACTATAGACTAGACTATAGACTAGACTATAGACTAGACTATAGACTAGACTATAGACTAGACTATAGACTAGACTATAGACTAGACTATAGACTAGACTATAGACTAGACTATAGACTAGACTATAGACTAGACTATAGACTAGACTATAGACTAGACTATAGACTAGACTATAGACTAGACTATAGACTAGACTATAGACTAGACTATAGACTAGACTATAGACTAGACTATAGACTAGACTATAGACTAGACTATAGACTAGACTATAGACTAGACTATAGACTAGACTATAGACTAACTATAGACTAGACTATGACTAGACTATAGACTAGACTATAGACTAGACTATAGACTAGACTATAGACTAGACTATAGACTAGACTATAGACTAGACTATAGACTAGACTATAGACTAGACTATAGACTAGACTATAGACTAGACTATAGACTAGACTATAGACTAGACTATAGACTAGACTATAGACTAGACTATAGACTAGACTATAGACTAGACTATAGACTAGACTATAGACTAGACTATAGACTAGACTATAGACTAGACTATAGACTAGACTATAGACTAGACTATAGACTAGACTATAGACTAGACTATAGACTAGACTATAGACTAGACTATAGACTAGACTATAGACTATATGACTAGACTATAGACTACAGAGACTATAGACTCGACTATCGACTAGGACCTATAGACTAGATATAGACTAGGCTATAGACTAGACTATAGACTAGACTATAGAATAGACTAAGCCTAGACTATAGACTAGACTATAGACTAGACTATAGACTAGGCAATAGACTAGACTATATACTTTATTATAAATCAGACTGCAGACCTGACTATACTATAGATCAGACTACATTTCAGACTATAGACCATCATAAAGATCAAGCTGTAAGTCAAGCAATAGCCCATAGAATAATAATATAATAGATCAGATATATACACACAAAAATTCACACTATGGACTATACTGTAAATAGACCGGAATATTGACTAACTATAGACCAGATTATAGATCAAGCTATATACCGAACTATATTAAAACTACAGAAAAACAATAGTCCAAACCATAGATCAATAATATAATAGGATCATATATAGCGCAGACTATAAACCTCACTATAACCCAGACTCTTTTCTAAAATATAAACTGGACTTTAGATCAAATTATAGACCTATATATAAACCATACTATAGATCAGTTTTAAACCAGTTGAATAAATATAAACTCCCTTTTCATCTTTCCTAAGCTGAAAAGAGAGTTTTGGAGATCGTAATCTATTAAAATCAAAGATGTACTTATAACACTGTTGCCCCTGGTGACACACCCAGTATTTACTATAGTGGTCCTATAAAAAGTTTTACACACATTTTTTTTTAATTTATTTTTATATACATGTTTTTTTATTATTATTTAAATTTTATTTACATTTTGGTGGGTCACGAATATTTAAATTTTTGCATATAAAGAATATGTTAAAAAAACTGCTCATACATAAATTTTTATTTTGTCTAAAATACGAGTGTATTTAATAAATTTATTTATTATAGTTAATTTATTCAAAAAGGTCAGTAAATTATTAATTACGGTTGTAAAATAATTGCTACCATAAAATAAAATTGCACTGGAATATTCGATAAACAAGTTAGTTTTTTTAAAGGGGCGCTCAATGAATTGATTTTCAGGTTTAAATAAGATTTAAGTTATGGAGATATAAGTACTATATGAACCTTAGTCAGTTTCTAAAGGGATTCTTCTAGAAGTTAGTTTTGTTATAATGTCCGGGTTTTGTTGGAAAATTTTATTTAGATGTCTGCATAACTTAAATATTTATCTAAACTCAGTGAAATAATGATCCGATTTCTATAATTTCAATAGGTTTATGTGGTGATTTTGTACTGTTAACTGAAGAAGTACTGATCTTGCGGGAGACGGGAGACTACCTCGTTCTGATCCTGAGACTATTTATAATATTTTACCATCTTGTTTAAAACTGATCTTTTTCGCATGGATATCGCGATCTTCCTATGCTTAAACCTTATCTTGATTTTAAAAAGACTGATAAGATCATCATTACAAACTGACATTGCTTTGGCAGTTACTGATCTTGCTTTTCGAAAGACTACCTGATATGGCCTGAATTTCTGTTGCTAAAAAATTATGTGATTATGATCCGATATCAATAACTGTTATCGCTTCATGAAATACTGATCTTGCTTTACGGGAGCCTATTTCGTTCTGATCTTGAGACTATTTATAATATTTTACCATCTTGTTTAAAACTGATCTCTTTTCGCATGTCTATTGCGATCGTTCTATGTTTGAACCTGATCTTGGTTTTAAAAAGGCAGATAAGATCGTCATTGCAAATTGGTATTGCTTTGGCAATTACTGATCTTGCTTTTCGAAAGACAATCTGATATGGCTTGAATTTCCGTTGCTAAAAAAATGGTTTTAAACTTTACTTACCTTTAAACTTATATTATTTTTTCTTATATTAATAAAAATAGTTTTTGGTTTTCGTTTAGAAAAATATATTTTTGAAAAATTTTTTTTATTAAAATTTATTTTATTTTTTAAATAACATTCAATACATGTTTTTCTTAATTTTTAAATAGAAATAATAAACAATTACATTATTTTTAAGCTAATTAATATTTTAATAGAATTTTAAACTAAATCACTAACTTAAATAATATTTAATAAATATGCTAGAAAAAATAATATATAATTTATTGTCAATTTGTAAAATAAAAAAATATTTTTTTTAACAAAAAAAAGTTCAAATTCGAAAAAAGTGTGAAAATAAACAATATTTTTGTTTAAATTTATAAATATAATAGAAAAAAAAGTACTTTAAAACATAATTATTAAAGTTTAAAAGAAAATATTTTAAAAATTTATTATTTATAAAAATTTTCAGGACAATTAAAGCACAAAGAAGGCAATTTAAAAGAAATTAGTTTTGAAATATTACACATTTAGATAAAATATAAAATTTTAGTAAAATTAAAAAAAAAAACTTAAGCATACATTAGTTAATATATTTATAACTTAAATATGTATTAATTAATAATTTTATTACCAAAATTTCCTAAAAGAAACAAAACAAAAGTTATCATTTTGGGAATTAGAAAATACTAAAAAAAAACAATGAAATATTTTCATTGTATCAACAAAACTGTTAATCAATACAATAAAAACAATACGATTTGGTTTATTCCACAATTAAAAACAAATTTTATGAGAAAAACTTTCATCAAAAAGTTAAACTAATATTACAAATTGTAAAGTTTATAGTTAAAGTTAAACTTCAGTTTAACTTAATTTCACTTCAATCATTTCAATTCAGCGTTCAGATTAACAAAATTTTTAAAGAAAATTATTTAACCAGAAAAAAAACTATAGTTGAATTTGCTTGCAAGATAAAATTTAACAAAAATCTAGCAAAATCAATTAAACATTTGCTAAAATTAGTAATTACCTTATTTCACCAAATATTTTGTTAATGTGAACATAATTTAAGACTTATTAATAAAGATCATGATATAAAAATTTAATTAAAAAGTTATTTATATTTAATAATAGTAGTTTTTTAGTTTAAAATATTTAATTATTCATAGTTAGTTTAACTAACTTTTTTAACATCGTATTTCGTTTCGTTTAAAGTTTAAATATTTTTAAAAATTGCAGTGTTTATTTTTTATTAATAAAATTTATGATTTATTATTAGGATCAATAAAATATTATTAATCATTTTAACTCGGCAGTGATATAGTTTATAATTTTCATATTATGAAATACATATATAAACTTAGTTTAACTACTTATTATTTAATTGACATGCTAGTTTAAACTCTATTTAACCAGCAATAGTTACAATGATCATCATTATCTATTAAAGCATGTTTTTAGAATTTGAATTTTTAACAAAATTATTTGAAAATTTTTCCGCAAAATCTTTACACGATTTTTAAAATTATCTATTAAAGCATGTTTTTAGAATTAAAATTTTTAACAAAATTATTTGAAAAATTTTCCGCAAAATTTTTACACGATTTTTAAAATTATTAATTAAAGCATGTTTTTAGAATTTAAATTTTTAACAAAAATATTGAAAAAAAAATTTCCGCAAAAGTTTTATACGATTTTTAAAATTACAGAACGTTTTATGATCATTTTGTTCTTAAAACTTTTGACATGAAAATTCCGATAGAAAGTAACTAAAATACTGGGACCGTCATTGCGATCTTAAAACTGATACTTTACCGATAGACTACTTCGTTTAAAACTGATCTTGCTTTTAAAAAGAGGCATACTTTTCCACAAAGTTTTTACTTGATTTTCAAATTGAAATAACTTAATTACTGTGTACTGTCATTGCGATCAATCTATGTTTCAAAATGAATTTATTTTCGAAAATACTGATCTTGCTTTATAGAAAACTAATTCGTTCTGATCATGTCTTGAGAAATTTTAATATTTCATTATATAGTTTAAAACTGATCTCATCTTGTCAGATATAAATGATCTAAAAAGCCGATTTGAAAGTTTGATAATCTTATATGAAATCAACTAACAAAAAAATTAAATTACTGGGATCGTAATTGATGGTTAAAAACTGATCTTGTCTTAAGAGAAATTTATAATATTTCACTAACTCATTCTGTACTTAAAACTGATCTTGATTGTGCAAAGACTGATTGTTTTCCTGGGAAGCAAGTAAATTACTGGGATCGCTACTACGATCACTCTTTGTTTTGGAATATATACTGATATTACTTTACAGAAGTAATAACGTTGAAAACTGATCTTGTCTTAGAAATTTCATTATCATTTTGAAACTGATCTTGTTTTGCAAAAGGTTTATGATAATCCACTAAATAAATTACTTGGATAGACATTGCAATATTTTAGGAAATAATAATCTTTATTCTGGGAAGACTATATCATTTCAAATAGGTCTTACCTAGAGAAAATCTCTTAAAATTTCACTCTTTCGGACGAAACTGATCGCTTATCGTCTGAGATGTTAATAATCTTCTACTAACAAAATTATTACGATCATTTTGAACTTAAAACTTATTTAGGAAGACAAATAATCTTTCATAAAGATTTTGCAAAAATTATTGAAATGAAATATAAAAATTATTGCGATCGTTATAGTGATCACACTAAGTATACTTAAAACTGATATTGCTTTTCGTGAATAATTACCTCGTTTAAAACTGATCTTGCCTTAAGAAAATCTTGTCTTGTGATATATTGGAACTAATCTGGTCTAGAGAAAAATTAATCATTCATAATTACGTTTCATTACGTTCTCTAAGAATGAAAAGTATACATAAATATATTTTAAGAACCATAATGCGTCTGTTTCGATAATTTTGTATATAAAGTCAAATTTTAGTATAAAATAATTTTGATCAAAATGTTTAAGACCATACTAATGTATTTAAAGATCACTTACTTGGTGGAAAGTTTCGCTGTATGGAGAAGAGAGTGCGTAAAGACCAACTGGGAGAGAATAACCTCTGTTAAGGTCTTCAGGAACAAAAATTTGAATAATATATACATAGAATATAGGATTATTCATAGTTAATGCAATTTGTAATTGATATAGAGCTGTAGGCTTGATTTAGGAAACGCTGGTCTTATTTTACGAAAAACTTTCTTGTTCTGATCTGAGATATTTACAATATTTTATCATCTAGTTTAAACTGATCTCATCCCATTCTACGCGATCAACAGCTTTATTTTGTAGCGGTGGTGAAGATGATTGAAACTTTTACATAAAATGATTTCTTTAGAGAATGTTATAACGAAAGATATAGAACGGCTAGAGATTCTGAAAATCTTTTACTATTATACCACCACGTTTCTTTGTCCCTAGATAAATATTATAAAGGTTATACTAAAACGATCTTGAAGTTGATCGAGCTGGATTATGTTTTACAAAACATATACCCAAAATACTTGGATTTTCTTTTCAAGAGTAAAATATAGATTCTTGCATCTCACGAACAAATCTGATCCATAAACGATCTTAAGGGTTGAACTATTCAAATAGATCTTAACAAAGCAAATATTATAACGTTTTTTAAACTTATTCTACAATTCTAGGTAAATGATAATTATAAATCGTTTTCTAAAACTATAAAGGAAGAATCGTAAAGTTATCGTAATATATATCAATTGAAGAATTTAATCATGATGAATTAGTGCCTTAACCCTAAACTAAGTAGATTTTAAGGCTGTAAATTAAATGTTTCTTTTCAAGTATTTTAACCTGACTTAAAAAAACTAACCTCTAAATTTTATACTAAAAATTATATATAATAATTATTTTCTGATAAAATTCTAAGAAAACTTAATTAAATTTTATATAGAATCTAGGATTATATTGAAGATTTGTTTACTTTTTATATAGCTATAAAATTTATTAACTTTTTATATTCCTAAATATAACCAAATTTTGTTATTACCAATTGAAAAATCTAATAAAATCTAATACCTGAGAGTTTCTAAACAATTTTTTAATAGAACTTTATCTGGACATAACCTCAAAAACCAATTTTTAAATTATATAATCTTTAAAATTTAAATAAAATGAATTTTTAAAATTTTTTTTTTTTAATTCCAAATATTTTTATTATAATTTAAATGTTTATAAATATCAGTTAAATATGTTCGCAGCAAATTGTTAGTAGAATATTTTTTAAAATATGCCAATTTATTATAATTTATAACAATTAATTGCCAATTTAAATTTATTCATAAAACTACTGTTAATAGAAATGTTGTAATAAACTATTAAATAATAATTAAAAAAAAAACTTAAAACTATTAATTTTTAACACTGCAATTTTTCTCACAAAATAATTAACATTTACGTAAACAAAAATATATTTAAAAAATTATTAAAAAACATAATTAATCGTTTTATATATAGAGGGAAGGATGTTTAAGGAATAACAGCCATTTTTAGTTTTAACTTTCAAAGCCCTGCTTAATATTGGTGGCAAAACAACAAAAAATTAATTTGAAGTAAAAAAAAAACAAATACAAAATGAACACTTTTGTTTAATACAAAATCTTACCTATACAGCTATACATACATATGTATATAGGCCGCCTAAACGGGCGATATAGTTTGCTCAAATTTACGAGCCCTTGAACCAAATCCCTTACTACCATCTGGTCCCATAGGTGTGCGCACCAAATGTTCAGCTGTGCGTGTAGCAAATGATCCTGAGCGAGAGCGTGGTGAACCATCCAGGAAACTACCGGTGCGTGAACGAGGTTGGCCATCATAATCATTGATGCCGTGTTTATAGTTATTAAGAAAACTATTAGTACGTGAGCGTGGTGAACCCTCGTACTCGGAACCAAATGAAAAACGACGATCATAACCAGAATCGGTGGATATACGTCGGCCATTGATGTATTGAGCATTATCATAGGCGGCCAATTTGCTGCTAATATTATTGTTAAAATTATTGGAATAACGTCGTGGAAAGACATTATAGCCACCACCACCGCCACCCACATTGGGATCATCATAAGGCGAGCCAGTTTGGGTTTCCAACGATTGCTTACGCTCCAGATTAAAGTCATTGGAAGGTCTGCGTTGAAAGTGATTACTTATATCACTGCCATTCGAAAAGGTTCTTTCGAATTGCATGGAACCATTAGAGAAACGTCTTTCTCCACCACTACCTATAGAGCCCTGAGAAGTTTTACGATATACTTCTGTCTGGCCAAAATCAGAAATACGTCTTGTACAGGGACAATTATCGGAGCAGTTGGAATCACGTCTTTGCGGTGCATTTTCCGAACAATTTGATGAACGTCTTACGGCATCGGCATAACCTTCTTGAGAACAGTTCGACAGACGTCTCACCAGATTGTGGGAGTTGCTAGTGTTATTAGAGATATTGTTCAAATTCGTGTGTGTCGGCTTGGTCGACATGACTGTGGTGTCAATATTATTAATGCTGTTATTGTTGGCTGTATGGGCCGATATCGTTGAGGTGTTGCTATATCTGCGAGGAGTATAAGCAAAGAAATTGCTGTTGGTGCCGGGAGACGAAGGTGGTTGACTGGATAGGGCATCTTGATTAATACTACCACGGTGTTGATAATGTCCTGAGGCTGGATGATGCCCCTGATGCTGCTGATGATGTTGAGGCTGATGCGCATGATGATCACTGCCAAAACTACCACGATGTGTTGGTGTATAGCCAGTCGATGCTGCATTATGATAGTGTGGCGCCGCTGTTGTGGGTCCATACGATTGATGAACATCGTTGTTATAGGCCTTCGCGGCAAAATCTGAATTATTACGTTTCAATCTATAGCGTAAATCGATATCTTGTACTGGCATACCACTGAAACTGCCACCCCTTGTGCGTTCATAGCTGTGATCATTGAAATAGCGATAATTCTCCACCATACGTACCACCGGAGCCGAAACCTGTATGACTGCCTTTTTGCCAGTTTTCTTTTTGGGAGCCACCATTTCGTAAACCTTAAAAGGACCCTGCAAATTCCTGGCTTCTCTAGCCGAGGACGATTCCAAATATTCCACTAAAGCACATTCTTTTTGCTGCATTTCCGGATACTTGTTCATAAATTGACGCACATCTACGGGTATGGCCATGCCCGGTTTCAAAATACGTATCAAAGCTATTTCACCACATTTGGAGAATATATCGGAAACCTTTTCTATGGTCAATTTATCTAAGGGCAAATCACAAGCCACTATAGTGCGTGAAGGCATGGTCTCATCGAAATTGGGTAAAGCTTCAATACGTCTTACCTTGGTGCCCACATCGTTGAGTTCTATCTTAAGCGATTTACGTCTTACCGCATTACCCACCACCTTCCAGTCCTTGGTCAATTGTCGAACACGTTTAAAGCTGGAAACCAATTTCAGACTAACATAACCCTCCTTATTGCGCTTGACATGTTTGAGTAAAAAGGCATCTTTGAGTATACTATCATTGGAGAAATAATACTCAACAGCATCGGCTATTTCGGCGGCCAAATCATCACTGGGTATTAAAGCTGGATCTAGGTTATCTATTTCATTTATCAGGGTCTTATCACCCGAGGCTGAGGTGGCCTGAGATACCACCGAATTGGCCTTCTCGGCAGCTAAAGGTTCTGTTTTCTTCATGGTTAAGAAGGAGCGATGTACCCGTTTGGTTTCTAAAACTGGTGAGTTGGGGTTATCAGCCGTTTTAGGGCAGTTGTCGTTAGTTTGTTCTTTAGTTTGGAAATCATATTTAAAATTAGGATGTAAATATATATTATCCATTATGGGATGAGCTTGTGCCACGGACTGATGTTTACGGAATTTTTCCAAATTGGCCTCACTTAGGATAGCGGTATTGCTGGTGGATTTCTCAGGACAGCTTAAAACGGCTGTAGAAATGGGTGTATTGGAGCTTAAGGAACTGCTGGTGGTGGTGTTGGTTGAGCTGCATCTTAGATCTATTTCATGCAAAACATGATTATCCACTGCCAAAGGCTTCAACTCATCATCTTCCTCAGATTCCTCAGAACCTTCTATAGAAGAACCCATGCCAACATCTATTTTCTCATCAATATTATCCGCGGAAGGAGAATTACGTGGCGGAGGTGGAGACATGGCGGGAGCTGTTGGTAGTGGCAAATGTTCCAAAGAATCACAACTATCCTGCGAATTATAATCCTCACCATTATTACTACTGCAGCCACTAAAGCCCGCCGTCAAACCCTCATCACTATCAAATTGCGAATCCACAGATTGTTCCTGCGACTCTAGACGCTGTAATAAAGCTTGTGCGGACTTTTTAGCATGAAATCTTAAAAGTTTAGACGGTAAAGAGGAAGACAAAGGAACTATGGCTTTTGTGGAACATTCCGGAGAAGAACAAGAACTACTGCAGCAGGGCTTTTCCTCTACGGGGGATGTAACAACTGGCACTGCTTTAAGCTGATCCCGGTTGTTTAATTGTGTTTGTGTGGTAGTGGTGGTAACTTCTTCTGTTCTTACAGTGGTCACCAAAAATGTATGAGCATTTTTAATATGTTGACTGCGTATCTCACAGGTGTCGCTGCTGCTGTTGTTGTTATCCTTAGCTGTTACCAGCTGTATAACTTCTTCCGGTTGAGGCATATCTTTAAGGTTAGATTCTTTAATGGGTTCACTCATGTTGTTTTAGTTTTTTTTAACGTTTCTATAAGAAACACTTGGATTTGCTTTAGGGGGGTTTTTACCGTTACTTTTTCTATTATTGAAATCCAATATTACAAAATTTTGTGGGTTTTTTTTTGTGGTAATTTTTAAATTGTTATTTAATTGTGCTGTATTAGTGGTTTTGTTTTCCAACAACTTGAACTTCAATTATCTGTTTATGTTGTTAGCGATCGTTGGCTGTGTTGGTTTGTTTTCTGCTGCAAGATCACCTCTTACGTGTGGTAACCAGTAGTAGAGAGTTGGTAATCTAAAACTTTGCTTTGCTTTGGTTTTTTTTTTTTGCAGTCAATTGCAAATAATAGTTTAACACAGCTTCCCAACTATCTTTTTT
>NW_023995502.1:42500-97500 GCF_015586225.1 Lucilia sericata | reverse complement strand
TTATTTAAATAAATAAAATACACTTAAAAATAAAAAGAAATTTAAAATAAACAAACAATTAAACTGAAAGGTAAAAACAATTAAAATTCTAAGTAAATTTTGCCTTGAAATAGCCAAATTGTTCTGAATTTTTTTTGTTTTTCACTTTAATTGATGACAAGGTAAACGAAGAGGCACTTATTTTTATAGAATTCTTTCAGATATTTTAAAATACTTTTATTCTTTTTATATCTTTGGTATAAATTTAATTAGATAAACATATGTAATATTACTTTTTACTCACTTTCTGGCGTATTCATATAAGTTTGTAAAAATATTCGTAAATTTAGAGAAATTTATTTGAACAATTTTAAATTGAATCTGTAACAAAATATTTAAATGTTTGCTGTTTCGAACACTTTATACTTTATAAACAAATATTCAAATGCCATTTGTTAGAAACCAAAATGTGTGAAATATATAATGAAAGAAGGGGAATAGGCATATATCTAAATAAAGGGTTGTCAGGTGTGTTAAAGGTAAATAGTAGGCCAAATGGGTAATTGAAAATTATGTGAAACTCATACTTCCTTTAAAGACTTCTTGAGAAACTAGTTAATATATACCCTAAATATCTCGGTATTAACATAAAATCCAATACAAAAACTCTCTTTATATAAAGAACCTACTTTAATAACGTATTGTTCTCGGTACTGAATAATTCTTTGTAACTATTTCTAATTCTATTATTGTTGGACCTAGCCTCCTTATAAGATATTTCATTCGTGATCCCTTAATTGTTTTTGACTCGAATTTTATCTCCAAATACCCCTTAAAATCCTAGTGATTTTAGAATTTCCCTTTGCCGGGCAACAATGTCAGTGTTATCTCTTGCACGTGTAAAACACTAAACATTAAAACTACAATAAATACAAATTAAAAATACGAATTGTTTTTAACATTTTGACAAGAATCAGAATACAACAGCAACAAGATTTTTAACATGAAAATATTTTCTTAAGCCACTAAACAACATACACCAAATAGACCTGCATTTTAGGCCAGGGGTGGAAAATATACTTCTTAACATTCATGTTAATAGTCAATAGACTATTCAATATATTAGTCCAAAGACAAGTTAGTTGTCTAGCCCATAGTCCAGTCAATAGACTAGTTAATAGACTAGTCCATTGTCCAGTCAATAGGCTAGTCCATAGTCTAGTCCCTATACTGGTAAATAGGCAAGTCAATAGATAGTCTACAGACTAGTCAATAGACAAATCATTAGACTAGTTCATAGACCAGTCGGTAAACTAATCCATAGAATAGTCAATAGACTAGTTCATAGCCTAGTTAATAGACTAGACCATTAATTAATTAGTAGACTAGTCGATATACTAATCAATAAACTATTTTACAGATTAGTTCATATACTAGTCAGTAAACTAGTCAAAAGACTAGACTAAGTTAGTTAGTAGTAGTTCAGAGTCTAGTATGGAAAATATGCTTCTTAGCATTCATGAAATAGTCAATAGATTATATCATAGACTATTCAATATATTAGTCCAAAGACAAGTTAGTTGACTAGTCCATAGTCCAGGCAATGGACTAGTTAATATACTAGTTCATAGTCCAGTCAATAGGCTAGTCCATAGTCTAGTCCATATACTGGTAAATAGACAAGTCAATAGATAGTCCACAGACTAGTCAATAGACAAGCCATTAGACTAGTTCACAGACCCGTCGGTAAACTAGTCCATAGAATAGTCAATAGACTAGTTCATAGCCTAGTCAATAGACTATACCATTGATTAATTAGTAGACTAGCCGATATACTAATCAATAAACTATTTTACAGATTAGTTCATATAGTTAATTAGTAGTAGTTCAAAGTCTAGTATGGAAAATATACTTCTTAGCATTCATGAAATAGTCAATAGATTATACCATAGACTATTCAATATATTAGTCCAAAGACAAGTTAGTTGACTAGTCCATAGTCCAGTCAATGGACTAGTTAATATACTAGTTCATAGTCTAGTCAATAGGCTAGAACATAGTCTCGTCCATATAGTGGTAAATAGACAAGTCAATAGATAGTCCACAGACTAGTCAATAGACAAGTCATTAGACTAGTTCATAGACCAGTCGGTAAACTAGTCCATAGAATAGCCAATAGACTAGTTCATAGTCTAGTTAATAGTCGATATACTAATCAATAAACTTCTTAGATCCAGTCAATATGCTAGTCTTTAGACTAATCAACAGGTTAGTTCATAAACCAGTCAATAGAATTGTCCATAAACTAGTCGATAGAAAATTTAATAAACTAGTATACAGATCAGTAGACTAATCAATAAACTACTCCACAGATTACTAAATAGATTAGACTAGACCATAATTAGTAAGTAGAGTAGTTAATAGACTAGTCCATAAACTAATTAATATACTGGACTATATACTAGTCATTAGTCGAATACTAGTTAATAGGTTTATAGTTTAGTAAATAAACTAGTTCACAGATTAATGAACAGACTAGTCAATAGACTAGACCATATGTTAATTAGTATACTGGTCGATATACTAGTCAAGAGACTAGCCCACGGACTACCCCATAGATTAGTTAATAACTAATAACCAGTCAATAGGGTAGTTCATAGACTTGTCGATATACAATATAATAGACTAGTCCACAGATCAGTAAGTAGATAAGTCCATAGACTAGTCAATAGACTAGATCATAGATTAATCTGTAGACTAATCCATATTCTAGTCAGTAAACTAGTCAATAGATTAGTAAATAGACTAGTCCATAGGCGAGTTATTAGATATAGACTAGTAAATAGACTAGTCCACAGATTAGTCAACAAACTACATAGTTCACACACCAATCAGTAGACTAGTTCATAAACCAGTCAATAGTCTAGTCCATAATCTAATCAATAGACTAGTCCATAAATCAGTAAATTGAATAGTTAATAGAATAGTTAATAGACTAGTCCATAGACTATTTAATGCACTGGTACATAGATTAGTCAATAGACTAGTCAAAAGACTGATTCATAGTCTAGTAAATAGATTAGTCAATGGATTAGACGATTGACTAGTCAAAAGACTAGTGCATACACGCAGAGAAAAAACATGGTTCAAAATGGTTACTGCAACTATTCCATGTTTACTGTAACAATATATTGTTTTCAAAAACATATAATTGTTATTTTAATTAGATTTGAACAATATTTAAGTTACTGTAAACATTTTCATGTTCCAGGCAATTATAAATTTGAGTATAATTCACTGAATCATAATTATTTTTACAACAACTAAATACTGATAACAAGGAAAACATATTCTGTTATTAACAACCATTCAA
Organism: Lucilia sericata; assembly: GCF_015586225.1. Taxonomy (NCBI): domain Eukaryota; kingdom Metazoa; phylum Arthropoda; class Insecta; order Diptera; family Calliphoridae; genus Lucilia; species Lucilia sericata. Next base: position 94,148 of record NW_023995502.1, on the reverse strand, counting down.
ACTTGCAAATAACCATAATATGTTATGTTATATAACCATTGTATGTTATGTTGTTATAAAAAACCATTATATGTTATGTTGTTATATGTCTGCTGATACATCAACAAATTAATACAACAACAAAACAACTTTTCCATACGGAGATAACTTGTGTGTTTTTTACGCGACAATAAAATGAATAATTCTCATTTGGTTTATAGCATTAAATGTATAAGTATTTCAGTTTGCATAGAATAATGTAGTTATGTTTTTGTGAATCAAATTGAAATTTGCGAAGTGTGCTAAGTATTGTAAGTATGTAATCTTTATTTATATATATATATATATATATATATATATATATATATATATATATATATTTTTTTTTTTACTTTTCTTAGAAACTGTAATTTTACTGCTTCAGTAAAATTTATTTTGATTTCGATACATAGTTTTGAACGAAATATTGAACACATTGGATCATAATATGATCATGTATAACAATATTATTATGATAAATAGAAAAATATTATGATGAAATAATTTTAACGGTATTTAATCATAATATGATATTTTAAATTTGTTACAATAACGATATTATGTTAAGACTACAATCATAATTTTAACCATAATATGTTGCTCTTGGAACATGGTTACCACAACCATGTTTTTTCTCTGCGTGTAGAATAGCTCATAAACCAGTTTATAGAATAGTCTATAAGCTAGTCCATAAACTAGTCTATAACCAGTTCAGTCTAGTCTATAAACTGATTCATAGACTACTTTATATGGACTAGTTCACAAATGAATCAGATCGGTCAAAAAGTCAAAATTTGTTTAATCCTAAAAAAGTATTCTTTAATTTTCCACACCTGATTCATTAAAATTTAACATACATACATATTATTAATATACAGATTATATATATAGATATAGAAGAGATCAGTATCTCAAAAATTGTGTACATACTCTGTAAATCGAAGTTAATATAAGGTAGAGTAGAGTCATATATGTAAATTACAATAATTTCATATTGGAAAAAGTGCCAGCCCTATATTCGAAAGCTTAGCAAATCGTTTTGGTCGTTATAATATTATGCGAATTATTTTTTTGTTGTAACAGTGGCAAATATTTACGCGTCATTTAAAGCTAAGTCTTTGAAAACACAGTCTTAAAACACCGCAAAAACAAACCTCTAATTTGTTTCACCATCACCAGACCTTTTTGTTCACATATGATACACTAAAAGAAAATCAATAGAGCAATATTAAAAAAAAAGAAACTGACATAGAACTAACTACTTAATTAGTCCTTTTATATAAAAATATAAATTTTATTTAATTATACACCTGAAGTTAATTATTTAGTTATATATTTCAATGTGTAGTTCATTATATCTAATATAGTGATTACAAGCAATAATAGCTTAAGTCGACTTAAGAATAAAATCCTTTAGTTTCTAATAAATTTTAGTTATAGATAAAATTAAATCGAGCTCTTTATAAATAATTTATAAAACTTGATTTTTTGGTAAAAAAATGTTTTTGACTTAAGCTGTTATTGCTTATTAGTAAAGCTTATAATTATTAAATATATTCTTACGTATGTATGTATGTGTGTGTGTGTAAGTACTTGTGTTTAATTGTAATGAGTATAAGACAAAACACAGGTTTGCAATCCAATTACAACCTTGACGTAATACAAATTTGTTGTAAATATAACAAATACTTCCGATTTGTTGGAAATAATAAAACAGTGTTCGACAATCGATTTTGTGCACAATGTTTTTTTTTTTTTTTTGTTGTAAAAAGAAATTAGAATGTATTCACTTTGTTTGCAAAAGAAAACTATTTTTTAACGATTTTATTAAGGTGGTACTAACTATCTTTTCAAATTTTAACTATTAAAAAATTAAATTTAATAAAAAATATAAAAAATCTTTTCAATATTGAAAATTTTCTATAAGAATCTGCTCAATATTAGAAATTTTTTGTTAGACACTTCAATATTCAAAATTTTTTATAAGCATCTGCTCAGTATTTGAAATTTTTTGTTAGACACTTTTCAATAATGAAAAATTTCTATAAAAATTTTTCTAATATTGAAATTTTTCTATAAAAATCTTGTCAATTTTGAAAATTTTTCTATAAGAATCTGTTCATTATTGAGAATTTCTATAAGAATCTGTTCAATATGAACAAATTCTATAAGAACCCGATGAATATGGAAAACTTTCTATAAAAATCTCTTCTGTATTGTAAATTTTCTATAAGAGACTTTTTAATAATGAAATTTTTTTGGAAAAATCTATATTGACTATTTTTTATAAGAATCTATTCAATATTGAAAGAATAAGAATCCGTTCAATATTATATATTTTCCATAAAAATTTTTCAATATTGAAAGTTTTCTATAAAAATCTTTTCAGTATTGACATTTTTCTGTTAAATTCTGTTCAGTATTAAAATTTTTCTATAAGAATCTGCACAATATTGAAAATTTCTATAAGAATCTGTTCAATATTAAAAATTCCTATAAAAACCTGTTCAATACAGAAAATTTTATATAAAAATCTCTTCAGTATTGAATATTTTTTATAAGAAACTTTTCATCATTGAATATTTTAAATATGAATCTGTTCAATATTGAAGATTTTCTATAAAAAACTCTTCAATATTGATAATTTTTTATAAGAATGTTAAATATTGAAACTTTTCTATATAAATCTGTTCAATATTATTTTTTTTTTTTATAAAAGTCTTTTCAATATTGAAAATTTTCTATAAAAATCTGAACAATATTGTAAATTTTCCATAAAAATCGTTTAATATTAAAAATGTTCTATAACAAATTTTTAAATATTGAATAATTTATATAACATTCAGTTCAATTTTGAAAATATTTTATAAGAATCTGTTAAGTATTGAACATTTTCTATAAGAATCTATTCAATATTGATAATTTTTTTAACAATATATTCAATATTGAAAATATTTTATATAGAATAAATACTATATTGAAATCTTCCTATAAGAATCTTTTTAATATTGGAAATTTTTCGTAAAAAACTTTTAAAAATTGAAAACTTTCATATATGAAAATTTTTTTATTTATTCATTATTGACAATTTTCTTCAAAAATTCATTCAATTTTGAACCTTTTTATAAGAAACTGTACAGTATATAACATTTTGTATAAGAATCTGTTCTAGAAGTTCAAAATATTGAGAATTTCTATAAGAATCAGTTCAATATATAAAATTTTTATAAAAATCTCTTTAGTATTGAACATTTTCTATAAGAATCTGTTCAATATTGACAATTTTTTATAAAAATCTCTTTAGTATTAAATATTTTCTTAAAGAATCTCTTCAATATTGAAAATTTTGTGTAAGAAACTTTTCAATATCGAACATTTTTACAAGAATCTATTAAATATTGAAATTTATCTATAAAAATTCTTTCAATATTGAACATTTTTATAAAAATCTGTTCAATATTGGAAATTTTCTGTAAGCATCTTTTCAATATCGAACATTTTTACAAGAATCTATTAAATATTTAAATTTATCTATAAAAATTCTTTCAATATTGTAAATTTTCTATGAAAATCTCTTCAGTATTGAAATTTTACTGTAAAATTCTGTTCAATATTGATATTAATCTATAAGAATCATCGCAATATTATAAATTTATATAATAATCTGTTCAATATTGATAACTTTCTATAAAAATCTTTTCAATAATAAGAATTCCTATAAAAACCCTTTCAATACAGAAAATTTTATATAAAAATATCTTCAGTATTGAAAATTTTTTATTCGAAACTTTTTAATCTTGAAGATTTTCTATAAGAAACTTATCATGATTGAAGATTTCCTATAAGAATTTGTTCAATATTGATAATTTTTTATAAGAATATTCAAATTTTCTATAAGAATCCCTTCAATATTGAACAGAATCTATAATCAGTTCTAGAAGCTCAAAATGTTCTATTAAACCCGCTCAGTATTAAGAATTTCTATAAGAATCAGTTCAATACAGAAATTTTTTATAAAAATTTCTTTAGTATTGAAAATTTTCTATAAGAATCTGTTCCAAATTGAAAATTTTCTGTAAGAATCTTTTCAATATCGAAAATTTTTATAAGAATCTGTTAAAGATTGAAATTTATCTATAAAAATTCTTTCGATATTGAAATTTTTTTATAAGAATCTGTTAAATATTGAAATTAATCTATTAAAGCCTTTTGATATTGAAAATTTTCTATAAGAATCTGTTCAGTATTGAAAATATTCTAAAAGATTCTGTTAAATATTAAAAATTTTCTGTAAGAATCTTCAATATTGAAAATATTTTATATATCAGTTCAATATTGAAAATTTTCTTTAAAAAATTTGTTCGATAATGAAAATTTTGTATAAGAATCTGTTCTGCTTATATAAAAATCTCTTCAGTATTAAAAATTTTTTATTAGAAACTTTTTAATATTGAAGACTTTCAATAAGAAACTTTTTAATATTGAAGATTTCCTATATGAATCTGTTCAATATTGATAATTTTTTTATAAGAATATGCAAATTTTCAATTTTTTTTAAGAATCCATTCAATATTAAAGTTTTTTATAAGAATCTGTAAAATATATAACATTTTGTATAAAAATCCTTTCAATATTGAAAATTTTTCTATAAGAATCTGTTAGATATTGAAATTTATTTATTAAACACCTTTAATATTAAAAATTTTCTATAAAAATCTGTTCAATATTGACAATTTCTATAAAAATATTTTTAATATAGAATATTTTTTATGAGATACTGTTAAATATTGAAAAGTTTCTATGTAAGACTGTTCAATATTGAAAATATTCTATAAGAATCTGTTCAAAATTGAAGATTTTCTGTAAGAATCTGTTCAATAATTAAAACTTTGTAATTAAAAATTTTGTTAATATTAAACATTTTCTATTAAAACCTGATCAATATAGACAAACCCTTCAGTATTCAAAATTTACTATAAGAAACTTTTCAATATTGAACATTTTTTATAAGAATCTGTTTAATATATATATATAATATTTTTCAATATTAAAAATTTTCTGTAAGAATATGTTCAAAATCAAAAATTTTCTTTAAGATTTATTTTAATATTGAAAATTTTAAAAATTGTCTATGTGTAGACTACAATATATAGTCGGTTATTATGAACCTTTACTTTCTACATAATTTATTTTCAATTTATTTATTACTTTTATTCATTTATCATGTCAATCGCAGTTACTTCCTATAAAAAAAAAACTTAACAACTAAATAAATTCTATTTAAATATTTTATAATAAGAAATTATGTTTGTTTCAACAAATATTTCAATGAAACTAAATATAAATTTTTAATTTTTTTTTGATTGACACACCTTCAGATATTTAAAGGAAAGAAATAAATCGCAATAGAAAAACATGATTACAAATTAGGTTTGAAATAAACAAATAACAAATTTTCGAAATTTTAGAAATATCATTGATATTAGTGAGGAGAAATAATAATTTCTTTAATATTTAAATGTAAAAATTTAGTTTTTAAGCGAAATAACTTTTGCTCTCAACCTATAATATACTTTTTATTTATTTTAAACTCTTAACAGTTTATTGGGTCTTTAGGTGACAAGGTCAAATGGGATCTTGTCTTAACGTAATAATTCAATATGAGCTTTAATATTTTTTTTATTATTTCATTGTCTAAGTAATAAATATGTATAATTGTGATGTATTTATTAAATATTTATTTCCTTAGCAAAACAATAAATAATAATAATAAAAAATATATTTGCCAATTTCAATTGTGGTTCGCTACTTGAACAATTGCCAAAAAAAAATTATTAAAGTATCTGCGCAAGTACCTTTATATTCAATACAAAATCTTAGATTTGCTATTAAACAATTAGAAAAAAATATGAATGATAATAAATTAAATTAAAGTATAGTATTTTATTTATTATTTCTATAAAGGTTGCTATTGTTGAGAAATTTATTTGTTGGTTTTTTGATAATTTTATTTATAAAAAATATAGGATTGACATTGAAAATTTTTACTAAAGTTGTTTTTTACCGCAAAATTTTTTAAAGCTCTTAAAAAATTCCCCCAAAATAATAATATTTAAATTGTTTTTTTTTTAATTAGAAGGTTAATGGTTTCAAATTCACGTGCTTAACACAATGACATTTATTTATGAATAAATAAATTCATAACAAAATTTTCAATATTGAAAAAAAAAAAGAAAATGTTCAATATTGAAAGACTTCTTATATCAAATTTTCGATGTTAAAAAGATTCTAATATAAATTTTTTAATATTGAAAAAATTTTTATATAAAATGTTAAAAATTTATAGATTTTTTATAAAAAAATTTTCAATATTGAAAAGTTTTTTACCGAAAATTTTCAAAATTCAATTGATTCTTAAGAAAATTTTCAAAATTGAAAAGTTTTTATAAAAAAAAATGTCAATATTTAAATAGAGTCTTATTTTTCAATTTTCAAAATTGAACTGATTCTTATAAAAAATTTTCAAAATTGAAAAGTTTTTTATAATAAAATTTCAGTATTGAAAATACCTAATAGCAACCTTTTAATATTTGAAAAGGTTCTTATAGAAAATTTTCAAAATTTAAATGATTTTTATATACAATTTATAAAATAGAACTGATTTTTATATAAAATCTTCAATACTTGAAATGTTTCTTATAGAGAACGTTTAATATTTAAAAAGTATTGAACCGATTCTTATTGAAAATTTTCAATGTTCAATATTCAAATTTCTTTTATAGAAAATGTTCAATATTGAAAATATTTTTACAGAAAATGTTCAATATTAAAAGTTTCTCATAGATAATATTCAATATTGAAAAATTTCTTATAAAAATTTTTCAATATTCAAAAGTTTCTTATAAAAAATATTGAACCGCTTGATAGTTTTTAAAATTTAATAGTATCTTATAGAAATTTTTCAATATTGAAACTTTTCTTATAAAAAATGTTCAATTTTCAAAGATTTTTATATACAATTTTCAATATTGAAAAGATTTTTACAGAAAATGTTCAATATTAAAAGTTTCTCATAGAAAATATTTAATATTGAAAAATTTCGTGTAGAAAGTTTTCATATTGAAAAGTTTCTTACAAAAAATTTTCAATATTGAAAAGTTCTTAAAGAAAATTATCAATATTGAAATGTTTCTTATAAAAATGTTTAAAAAATCGTATAGAAAATTTTCAATATTTTCAATTTAAATTATATAAATTTTTGTATTAAAATATTTCATATAGAAAATTTTTAATACTATATAGTTTTCAATATTTCAATATTGAAAAGTCTCATATAGAAAAATTTTACTATTAAATAGTTTCTTATAGAAAATTAGCAATATTTAAACTTTTCTTATAAAAATTTTCAATATTCAATTATTTTCAATATTCTTCTAGAAATTTTTAAATACTGAAAAGATTCTCATAAAAACTTTTTAATATTAAAAGTTTCTTATAAAAAATGTTCAATATTAAAAATAGAAAATTTTCAATATTCAAACTTTTATTAAAAAAATTTCCAATATTCAATACTTTTAAATATTCCTATAGAAATTTTTAAATATTAAAAAGATTTTCATGGAAAACTTTCAATATTAAAAATTAACTTATAGAAATTTTTCAATACTCAAATTTTTTTTTAAAAATTTTCAATATTTAATTATGCTCAATATTCTTATAGAAATTTTTCAATACTGAAAAGATGAATATAAAAAATTTTCAATATTCAAACTTTTTTCATAAAAATTTTTCAATTTTAAATTAACAAAATTTTTCCAAAATCAAAATTTTCAATATTAAAAAGTTTTTTAAAGAAATTTTAATTTTCATTATTAAAAAAATTTCTTACTTAACTTTCGTTTAATATTTGAATTATTTGTTGACATCAAATCAACTCATCAGCAATAAATTATAAACTTTTTTTCTACCACTTAATTTACTTAATTCTTTTAAAAAGAAAACCTACACTAAAATAATTAATAATGATTTGCAAAAAAACAACAACAACACACTCACAAAACAACTTAATAAATAAAACTATAAAATTAATTCATAATAATTTTGGTTACGCATGAGCAAAAATACCCCCTCCATACAAGAAGTGTGAGTTTGAGTCAGTTTGTGAAGTACGAGCGATCATTTATGATTTATCGAGTGTGTGTGTTTATGTGAGTAAGTATCTCACCAAACATGATCACTAACCTACACCACACATGTGACTTTTTTCATTGTTGTTTAGATGATTTTTTGTTTGTTTGTTTGCTGATAATCAATTGTTAACAATTCCCATGCGATGCCAAAAATTATTATAATAAACTATTGTTGTTAGTTGATGCCAACCAAATTGATTTGATATTAGATAGGGGTAAAAGTTATTTCGAAAAACTAGACTATAGACTAGACTATGGACTATAGACTAGACTATAGACTAGACTATAGACTAGACTATAGACTAGACTATAGACTAGACTATAGACTAGACTATAGACTAGACTATAGACTAGACTATAGACTAGACTATAGACTAGACTATAGACTAGACTATAGACTAGACTATAGACTAGACTATAGACTAGACTATAGACTAGACTATAGACTAGACTATAGACTAGACTATAGACTAGACTATAGACTAGACTATAGACTAGACTATAGACTAGACTATAGACTAGACTATAGACTAGACTATAGACTAGACTATAGACTAGACTATAGACTAGACTATAGACTAGACTATAGACTAGACTATAGACTAGACTATAGACTAGACTATAGACTAGACTATAGACTAGACTATAGACTAGACTATAGACTAGACTATAGACTAGACTATAGACTAGACTATAGACTAGACTATAGACTAGACTATAGACTAGACTATAGACTAGACTATAGACTAGACTATAGACTAGACTATAGACTAGACTATAGACTAGACTATAGACTAGACTATAGACTAGACTATAGACTAGACTATAGACTAGACTATAGACTAGACTATAGACTTAGACTATAGACTAGACTATAGACTAGACTATAGACTAGACTATAGACTAGACTATAGACTAGACTATAGACTAGACTATAGACTAGACTATAGACTAGACTATAGACTAGACTATAGACTAGACTATAGACTAGAATATAGACTAGAATATAGACTAGACTATAGACTAGACTATAGACTAGACTATAGACTAGACTATAGACTAGACTTAGACTAGACTATAGACTATAGACTAGACTATAGACTAGACTATAGACTAGACTATAGACTAGACTATAGACTAGACTATAGACTAGACTATAGACTAGACTATAGACTAGACTATAGACTAGACTATAGACTAGACTATAGACTAGACTATAGACTAGACTATAGACTAGACTATAGACTAGACTATAGACTAGACTATAGACTAGACTATAGACTAGACTATAGACTAGACTATAGACTAGACTATAGACTAGACTATAGACTAGACTATAGACTAGACTTGACTATAGACTAGACTATAGACTAGACTATAGACTAGACTATAGACTAGACTATAGACTAGACTATAGACTAGACTATAGACTAGACTATAGACTAGACTATAGACTAGACTAGACTAGACTATAGACTAGACTGTAGGCTAGACTATAGACTAGACTATAGACTAGACTATAGGCTAGACTATAGACTAGACTATAGGCTAGACTATAGACTAGACTATAGGCTAGACATAGACTATCGACTAGACTATTTAGACTATATACTATAGACTAAACTATAGCTAAAAATCAAAATATATCTTACACAATTTTAATCGGTTTTCCCGTTAACCTTGATGTTTTGTCTATAACCAAGAATCGAGTTTTAGACTTAGCCAATAGTATTGATACAGTTGTACTATATATTGTTTGGTGTTATTTTCTAAACAAATAAATAAAAATAGACACAAATGTTTGAAAGCTCATATGGGTTGGCAGTTTTTTTTCTGTTTGTGTTATTGGCAATAAATCTATAAGTTTTATTAATGTTAATACTGTTGTTGTTATTATTGTTTTTATATGTTTGCGGTTTCAATAATTTCTGTATGAGCGTGTGTTTTTGTACTATTTTAACAATTCCAAACAATTCAATGCAAGGTCAATATTTAGAGAGCTGATCTGCTTATAATCTGTCTCAACTACGACAATTAAAGGCGAAATTTGTTACGCGTTTACCTTTAAACTAATACATACATACTACAACAAAAACTAAAAACGTCAAAAAATAGCACAGCAAATAAATAAAAGAGCGCAAAAAAGTTAAAAAAAACAAACTAAACAATTGAACACAATCATTAATATCATACAAGTATGGAACTATTGTTTGGTTATCAAGTGTTGGTTAAACAATTGCAAACAATTACAACCAAAAAAGAAACCCAGACAAATATCTTTTGGTAAAGTGTTAACAAAAACAAGTTGCATGAGAATACTGTTGAATTTTATAATAATGATTATAATTTATAGTTGAAGTTTTTTATTTGTTCTGTCTTTACTCCCAAGAATCCAATTTATATTGTCCAAAATCGTGCTGATTTGTATCATAATTAAATGTATTGCACTACATTTAATTTACAATAAATGACTTGTAAATGTGTTTCCGTGTTCCTTCTGCGTTCTTTTTTATTGCAACTTGTTGCCTGATGTATAAGTCTTCTGACAAAATCCTTGCTCTTAACGGTTTTGACATTGAAATTTCAGTTTTCATTTCATTGATTTTTTAAAAGCCGAAATTGAAAATATATGTGTGTATGTGCAGTGAAAGAAATTAGATAGAACTTCTATAGACTAGACTATAGACTAGACTATAAACTAGGCTATAGCCTATACTATAGACTAGACTATAGACTATACTAAAGCATGGACTATTGACTAGACTGATGACTAGACTATATTCCGGACTATAGACTAGACTATAGTCTGGACTATAGACTAGACTATAGTCTGGACTATAGACTAGACTATAGTCTGGACTATAGACTAGACTATAGTCTGGACTACAGTCTGGACTACAGTCTGGACTACAGTCTGGACTACAGTCTGGACTATAGTCTGGACTATAGACTAGACTATAGTCTGGACTATAGACTAGACTGGACTATAGACTAGACTATAGTCTGGACTATAGACTAGACTATAGTGTGGACTGTAGACTAGACTATAGTGTGGACTGTAGACTAGACTATAGTCTAGACTATAGACTAGACTATAGACTAGACTAAAGTCTGGACTATAGACTAGACTATAGTCTGGACTATAGACTAGACTATAGTCTGGACTATAGACTATTGGACTAGACTAGACTAGTCTGGACTATAGACTAGACTATAGTCTGGACTATAGACTAGACTATAGTCTGGACTATAGACTAGACTATAGTCTGGACTATAGACTAGACTATAGTCTGGACTATAGACTAGACTATAGTCTGGACTATAGACTAGACTATAGTCTGGACTATAGACTAGACTATAGTCTGGACTATAGACTAGACTATAGTCTGGACTATAGACTAGACTATAGTCTAGTCTGGACTATAGACTAGACTATAGTCTGGACTATAGACTAGACTATAGTCTGGACTATAGACTAGACTATAGTCTGGACTATAGACTAGACTATAGTCTGGACTATAGACTAGACTATAGTCTGGACTATAGACTAGACTATAGTCTGGACTATAGACTAGACTATAGTCTGGACTATAGACTAGATTATAGTCTGGACAATAGACTAGACTATAGTCTGGACTATAAACTAGACTATAGTCTGGACTATAGACTAGACTATAGTCTGGACTATAGACTAGACTATAGTCTGGACTATAGACTAGACTATAGTCTGGACTATAGACTAGACTATAGTCTGGACAATAGACTAGACTATAGTCTGGACAATAGACTAGACTATAGTCTGGACAATAGACTAGACTATAGTCTGGACAATAGACTAGACTATAGTCTGGACTATAGACTAGACTATAGTCTGGACTATAGTCTGGACTATAGTCTGGACTATAGACTAGACTATAGTCTGGACTAAAGACTAGACTATAGTCTGGACTATAGACTAGACTATAGTCTGGACTATAGACTAGACTATAGTCTGGACTAGACTATAGTCTGGACTATAGACTAGACTATAGTCTGGACTATAGACTAGACTATAGTCTGGACTATAGACTAGACTATAGTCTGGACTATAGACTAGACTATAGTCTGGACTATAGACTAGACTATAGTCTGGACTATAGACTAGACTATAGTCTGGACTATAGACTAGACTATAGTCTGGACTATAGACTAGACTATAGTCTGGACTATAGACTAGACTATAGTCTGGACTATAGACTAGACTATAGTCTGGACTATAGACTAGACTATAGTCTGGACTATAGACTAGACTATAGTCTGGACTATAGACTAGACTATAGTCTGGACTATAGACTAGACTATAGTCTGGACTATAGACTAGACTATAGTCTGGGCTATAGACTAAACTATAGTCTGGACTATAAACTAGACTGGACTATAGACTAGACTGTAGACTGCACTATATTCTGGACTATAGACTGGACTATAGTCTGGACTATAGTCTGGACTATAGACTAGACTGGACTTTAGTCTGGACTATAGACTAGACTATAGCCCGTATTATAGTCTGGACTATAGACTAGACTATAGTCTGGACTATAGTCTGGACTATAGTCTGGACTATAGTCTGGACTATAGTCTGGACTATAGTCTGGACTATAGTCTGGACTATAGTCTGGACTATAGACTAGACTATAGTCCGGACTATAGACTGGACTATAGTCTGGACTATATTCTGGACTGTAGACTTGACTATAGTCTGGACTATATTCTGGACTATAGACTAGACTATAGTCTGGACTTTATACTGGACTATAGACTAGACTATAGTCTGGATTATAGACTAGACTATAGTCTGGACTATAGACTAGACTATAGTCTGGACTATAGACTAGACTATAGTCTGGACTATAGACTAGACTATAGTCTGGATTATAGACTAGACTATAGTCTGGATTATAGACTAGACTATAGTCTGGACTATAGACTAGACTATAGTCTGGACTATAGACTAGACTATAGTCTGGACTATAGACTAGACTATAGTCTGGACTATAGACTAGACTATAGTCTAGACTATAGACTAGACTATAGTCTGGACTATAGACTAGACTATAGTCTGGACTATAGACTAGACTATAGTCTGGGCTATAGACTAAACTATAGTCTGGACTATAAACTAGACTGGACTATAGACTAGACTGCACTATAGACTAGACTGTACTATAAACTAGACTGTACTATAGACTAGACTATAGTCTGGACTATAGACTAGACTGTAGACTGCACTATAGTCTGGACTATAGACTGGACTATAGTCTGGACTATAGACTAGACTGGACTATAGTCTGGACTATAGACTAGACTATAGTCCGGACTATAGACTAAACTATAGTCTGTACTATAGTCTGGAGCCTAGGCAAGAGCCCATTGTAATCTAGACAATAGCTTAGACTGTAGTCTAGATTATAATCCAGACTGCAGTCTTTATATTTTGGAGTTTTAAACTTTTAGAAGTTTAGTTTTTATAGAATTTGATTTGTCGTTAAATTACATCAAATAAAGTAATATACATTTTTCTATGTGTAGCCAAAACCACAATGTCTGCTTTAAAACATCTTCTAGAAAAAGCAGGGAGAATATTACATAATACCCCAATATACCAGTAGTTTAATGCATGTGTATTCTGTTTCCAAGCAAAAAAAATCGTTCTCCAATTATTCACAGATATGGGTCATGAGAACAATTCATATCGTATTGTTAATATGTGTACAACATAAGAACTTTTAATCATCATCAGCAACAATAACAACATCATTAACATTAACAACAGGTTCATATAGCCAGTGACAGCAAGGTCAAAATCATCCTTTGGCAAACAATGCACAAGTGTGATCAGCTGTACTCTGGCTGGTTTAAACAGAAGCTGGGTTTTATAAATATTGTTTGTGCATCCAATGTCTCCTCTGCTATAAACAACAAACTCCAAAATAACCCCTTCATTCGTTTAGCTATAGCTACGTTTACTATTAACTTTTTAGTTCCTACTAAACATGACTGGATTTTTGGGTGTTTATTTTTTTTTTTTTTTGCTCATTTATAGGAAGTATTTCAACAAGTTAGGTTGAATTTCTGATCACAGGTAGAATTTTTTTCTGTTGCCAAAATAAAAATCTTACAACAACATTATCGTCATCATGATCATCATAATAAAAAAAATGCACGTTTGTTGCTGTTTCATTCTCAATATTGTATATGATGACATTCAATTAAGCAGACAACAACAACAGTACAAAACAACAAGTTGATATGAGTAAATAACCTTGAATAACACTGTAGGCATAATATTGTATACAACAGAAAAACAACAACAAATATGAAAACAAAATTGAAAAAAGCAACAACAGAAAAAACATGTGTAATACGAGCACATAATATATCGACAACAGCAGTGAGCAGCAACAATTATTACAATTTGTTGTTTAATACTCATACGCAACGCAGCAGAGTAGCAGTGGGACGAAATGAGAAATTTTTTTTATCATTATCTTATCATTCATTAATACCAATTCGAAATATTGGTCAAAGATCCACGAAAGTGTATATTTTATGGATCGTTATTAGCTTCTAAGACGATCTAGCCACGTTTATCAATCTGTACAGGGCCCAAATGGGTCGTATGCTTTATTGATAAGGATTTTGTTATAGTGAAAATGGACTATATCGTTCCACGGTGCCAGCATACTATTTAAACCTTCATGATTATATTGATTGTGCTGCAATCGCGAGATTATCGGACCATATTTCTAATTGTATTTCATATCTTTGCAATTAAATTTCAGAAATTTCTAATTATATTTCAAGTTTCTAATTATATTTCAGAAAATAACAATTATAATTCAGAATTTTCTAATTCTATTTCGGAAATTTGTAAACTCCTGTTGTATTTCAGAACTCACTTATTTTAATTCTGAGATTTCCATTCCTATTTAAGAAATTCTATTCCTGTTTTACAGGAAATTTATTAAAGTTCCTGGAAATACGAAATGAAAAATTTGCTTCGAGTTAGGTAGTTACGGTAGTTACGTTCGTTAGTTAGTTAGTTAGTTAGTTAGTTAGTTTAGTTAGGTTTAGTTAGTTAGGTTAGTTAGTTATTAGTTAGTTAGTTAGTTCGTTAGTTAGTTAGTTAGTTCGTTAGTTAGTTAGGTTAGTTCGTTAGTTCGTAGTTCGTTAGGTAGTTAGTTAGATTTCGTTTTCGTTCGTTCAGTTCGTTCTGTTCGTTAGTTCGTTAAGTTTCGTTCGTTCGTTCGTTTCGTTCGTTCGTTCGTTCGTTCGTTAGTTCGTTCGTTCGTTCGTTGTTCGTTAGTTCGTTCGTTAGTTCGTTCGTTCGTTCGTTTCGTTCGTTCGTTCGTTCGTGTCGTTCGTTAGTTCGTTCCGTTCGTTCCGTTAGTTCGTTCGTTCGTTCGTTCGTATCGTTCGTTTCGATTCGTTCGTTCGTTCGTTCGTTCGTTCGTTCGTTCGTTCGTTCGTTCGTTCGTTCGTTCGTTCGTTCGTTCGTTCGTTCGTTCGTTCGTTCGTTCGTTCGTTCGTTCGTTCGTTCGTTCGTTCGTTCGTTCGTTCGTTCGTTCGTTCGTTCGTTCGTTCGTTCGTTCGTTCGTTCGTTCGTTCGTTCGTTCGTTCGTTCGTTCGTTCGTTCGTTCGTTCGTTCGTTCGTTCGTTCGTTCGTTCGTTCGTTCGTTCGTTCGTTCGTTCGTTCGTTCGTTCGTTCGTTCGTTCGTTCGTTCGTTCGTTCGTTCGTTCGTTCGTTCGTTCGTTCGTTCGTTCGTTCGTTCGTTCGTTCGTTCGTTCGTTCGTTCGTTCGTTCGTTCGTTCGTTCGTTCGTTCGTTCGTTCGTTCGTTCGTTCGTTCGTTCGTTCGTTCGTTCGTTCTTCGTTCGTTCGTTCGTTCGTTCGTTCGTTCGTTCGTTCGTTCGTTCGTTCGTTCGTTCGTTCGTTCGTTCGTTCGTTCGTTCGTTCGTTCGTTCGTTCGTTCGTTCGTTCGTTCGTTCGTTCGTTCGTTCGTTCTTTCGTTCGTTCGTTCGTTCGTTCGTTCGTTCGTTCGTTGTTCGTTCGTTCGTTCGTTCGTTCGTTCGTTCGTTCGTTCGTTCGTTCTTCGTTCGTTCGTTCGTTCGTTCGTTCGTTCGTTCGTTCGTTTCGTTGTTCGTTCGTTCGTTCGTTCGTTCGTTCGTTCGTTCTTCGTTCGTTCGTTCGTTTTTCGTTCGTTCGTTCGTTCGTTCGTTCGTTTCGTTCGTTCGTTCGTTGTTTCGTTCGTTTTCGTTTTCGTTCGTTCGTTCGTTCTTCGTTCGTTCGTTCGTTCGTTTCGTTCGTTTCGTTCGTCGTTCGTTCGTTCGTTCGTTCGTTCGTTCGTTTCGTTCGTTCGTTCGTTCGTTCGTTCTTCGTTCGTTCGTTCGTTCGTTCGTTGTTCGTTCGTTCGTTCGTTCGTTTCGTTCGTTCGTTCGTTCGTTCGTTCTTCGTTCGTTTCGTTTCGTTCGTTCGTTCGTTTCGTTCGTTCGTTCGTTTCGTTCGTTGTTCGTTCGTTCTTTCGTTCGTTTGTTCGTTCGTTCGTTCGTTCGTTCGTTCGTTCTTCGTTCGTTCGTTCGTTCGTTTCGTTCGTTCGTTCGTTCGTTTCGTTCTTCGTTCGTTCGTTCGTTCGTTCGTTCGTTCGTTCGTTTCTTCGTTCGTTCGTTCGTTCGTTCTTCGTTCGTTCGTTCGTTCGTTCGTTCGTTCGTTCGTTCGTTCGTTCGTTCGTTCGTTCGTTGTTAGTTCGTTCGTTCGTTTCGTTCGTTCGTTCGTTCGTTCGTTCGTTCGTTCGTTCGTTTCGTTCGTTCGTTTCGTTCGTTTTAGTTCGTTCGTTCGTTCGTTCGTTCGTTCGTTCGTTCGTTCGTTCGTTAGTTCGTTCGTTCGTTCGTTCGTTTCGTTCGTTCGTTCGTTCGTTTTCGTTCGTTCGTTCGTTTCGTTCGTTCGTTCGTTCGTTCGTTCGTTCGTTCGTCGTCGTTCGTTCGTTCGTTGCTGCCTTTCTGTCGTTCCCTTCCTTTGGCTTCTCCGCGCCCTGTTTGAAAGCGATTTCAACGACCCACTGTAAATCGATTATTTAATAGCTTACTCTCACACTAACGTAAGGTCCACATAATGCAAGTATCTCTTAGTTCATTATGTACTCATCGCACAAACACACACTGAGCTTTACTTTGACGTAAATCGCCCCTAAGAACATCCAAAGCATGGTGGCACGAAAAGAATCGAATATAAGACAACAGACACCATACTAGGTATTGCACCTCCATAAATGGGAACCTGTGCGCAACCTGTAATACTTTTCATTTCATTATTTAATTTTTTGATTTTGTTTTCTTCTCTTTTTTAGACACTACCTGCATTTATACCGGTTTCAGTTACGTGTACATAAACTTACGTATGGCTGGCTCTTGTAAGTATGTTTGTGATGTATATAAGAAAAATTTTTGGGTAGCCCTTGTCATAATGCAAAGCATACAAGTACACTTAGTAAGAAAAGTAAAACTACAAAAGTTTTTTTATATAAATTTCTCACAAAAAATAGATTTATGACAAAAAAAAGCCTCTCGTGAGTACTTGGAGTACTTAGGAATCGAACCCTATAGACTAAAGCTAGGTCTAGGCCTATAAACATTAAAACTGTAACCATACTTTTAGCTGTCACTATTATCAATATTTGACCCAAGTTTTTTTGCCAATTCGCTTTTGTTGGTCTTCCAGTCATCGCGTCTGTAAGTTTAGTGACTGCATTTGACCTTTGCGTGCTATTTTTTTGTAGTTCGTATTCCTCCGTTTGTTTGCGTGTATTATTGTCAGTTTCTACATTATAGTGAATGCATGGAATTCGATCGATATCACGACGACGATGATCATCATCATTATCATAATGTTAATGATTATGATGTAAATAAAAAGCTTCATTATAATAGTGCACATAGTTTACATACGTTTAATTACATTTTAACAACGTTTCTTAACCTATAATTAAACAAAAACATTTGTTAAATTACAAACAGTTTAATTTTAATTTTTTGTAAAGAAAAATGTTGAGAAAAAAAAGCATTACACAAAATGTAATGCATAAATTTTGATTTGTTTTATGTTAAACAAATAATGATTAATTAACTTATGTGAGACTCAACGAACTGTTAATGTGTGTCTTTTAACTGTAGTTGTTTTTGATAACTGATCAGTTGATCAGATTAACTTCTATAAATAAAAAAGTAATGAAACTTTTGAAAATAAAATATCTTCATATTTGTCTATATAATATACATATATACATATGTATGAAGTTCTAGTCAGTTCAGTTCTAGCTCAGTTCTAGTTCAGTTCTAGGTCTGAGTTCAGTTCTAGTTCAGTTCTAGGTCAGTTCTAGTTCAGTTCTAGTTCAGTTCTAGTCAGTTCTAGTCAGTTCTAGTTCAGTTCTAGTCTTCTAGTTCAGTTCTAGTTCAGTTCTAGTTCAGTTCTAGTTCAGTTCTAGTTCAGTTCTAGTTCAGTTCTAGTTCAGTTCTAGTTCAGTTCTAGTTCAGTTCTAGTTCAGTTCTAGTTCAGTTCTTGTTCAGTTCTAGTTCAGTTCTAGTTCAGTTCTAGTTCAGTTCTAGTTCAGTTCTAGTTCAGTTCTAGTTCAGTTCTAGTTCAGTTCTAGTTCAGTTCTAGTTCTAGTTCAGTTCTAGTTCAGTTCTAGTTCAGTTCTAGTTCAGTTCTAGTTCAGTTCTAGTTCAATTCTAGTTCAGTTCAAGTTCAGTTCTAGTTCAGTTCTAGTTCAGTTCTAGTTCAGTTCTAGTTCAGTTCTAGTTCAGTTCTAGTTCAGTTCTAGTTCAGTTCTAGTTCAGTTCTAGTTCAGTTCTAGTTCAGTTCTAGTTTAGTTCTAGTTCAGTTCTAGTTCAGTTCTAGTTCAGTTCTAGTTCAGTTCTAGTTCAGTTCTAGTTCAGTTCTAGTTCAGTTCTAGTTCAGTTCTAGTTCAGTTCTAGTTCAGTTCTAGTTCAGTTCTAGTTCAGTTCTAGTTCAGTTCTAGTTCAGTTCTAGTTCAGTTCTAGTTCAGTTCTAGTTCAGTTCTAGTTCAGTTCTAGTTCAGTTCTAGTTCAGTTCTAGTTCAGTTCTAGTTCAGTTCTAGTTCAGTTCTAGTTCAGTTCTAGTTCAGTTTCTAGTTCAGTTCTAGTTCAGTTCTAGTTCAGTTCTAGTTCAGTTCTAGTTCAGTTCTAGTTCAGTTCTAGTTCTAGTTCAGTTCTAGTTCTAGTTCAGTTCTAGTTCAGTTCTAGTTCAGTTCTAGTTCAGTTCTAGTTCAGTTCTAGTTCAGTTCTAGTTCAGTTCTAGTTCAGTTCTAGTTCAGTTCTAGTTCAGTTCTAGTTCAGTTCTAGTTCAGTTCTAGTTCAGTTCTAGTTCAGTTCTAGTTCAGTTCTAGTTCAGTTCTAGTTCAGTTCTAGTTCAGTTCTAGTTCAGTTCTAGTTCAGTTCTAGTTCAGTTCTAGTTCAGTTCTAGTTCAGTTCTAGTTCAGTTCTAGTTCAGTTCTAGTTCAGTTCTAGTTCAGTTCTAGTTCAGTTCTAGTTCAGTTCTAGTTCAGTTCTAGTTCAGTTCTAGTTCAGTTCTAGTTCAGTTCTAGTTCAGTTCTAGTTCAGTTCTAGTTCAGTTCTAGTTCAGTTCTAGTTCAGTTCTAGTTCAGTTCTAGTTCAGTTTCTAGTTCAGTTCTAGTTCAGTTCTAGTTCAGTTTAGTTCAGTTCTAGTTCTAGTTCAGTTCTTCTAGTTCAGTTCTAGTTCAGTTCTAGTTCAGTTCTAGTTCAGTTCTAGTTCAGTTCTAGTTCAGTTCTAGTTCAGTTCTAGTTCAGTTCTAGTTCAGTTCTAGTTCAGTTCTAGTTCAGTTCTAGTTCAGTTCTAGTTCAGTTCTAGTTCAGTTCTAGTTCAGTTCTAGTTCAGTTCTAGTTCAGTTCTAGTTCAGTTCTAGTTCAGTTCTAGTTCAGTTCTAGTTCAGTTCTAGTTCAGTTCTAGTTCAGTTCTAGTTCAGTTCTAGTTCAGTTCTAGTTCAGTTCTAGTTCAGTTCTAGTTCAGTTCTAGTTCAGTTCTAGTTCAGTTCTAGTTCAGTTCTAGTTCAGTTCTAGTTCAGTTCTAGTTCAGTTCTAGTTCAGTTCTAGTTCAGTTCTAGTTCAGTTCTAGTTCAGTTCTAGTTCAGTTCTAGTTCAGTTCTAGTTCAGTTCTAGTTCAGTTCTAGTTCAGTTCTAGTTCAGTTCTAGTTCAGTTCTAGTTCAGTTCTAGTTCAGTTCTAGTTCAGTTCTAGTTCAGTTCTAGTTCAGTTAGTCAAATTGTATTAAAATAAGTTAAAATTATAAAATATCCTAACACTTCTACAACACCTCTAAATAGTATTATGAAATAATTAAGAACCATGTTGCATAGATTTTAGTACAGCAACAACAAAAGAAACTTATTGAAAACAAGTAAGAAATTATAGTCGGGGCGAGGCCGACCATATAATACCCTACACCTGTTACAAAAATAAAATGTGATTTAGTTTTCATAATAGAGCATTTAAGTTGAATTTCTCCTTGCCTTGAATTATACATAAGCCATTTATTGCTGAATAAAATTGTGGACATTTAAGCCAAATTTTGAAGGGGGATTTGTATAGGAGCTATGGTCAAATGAGACCCTATAATTATAAATTCACGAGAGTCATCAAGGCTAGTATAGAACTTGGTTTTGCAGTTTTTTGTCGAGATACGAGTATATTAAACATAATTATAAACTTAAAATCCCTATTCGTCGGGTTCAGTTGTATGGGGGCTAACCATTTTCAATAGGCTTCGTCTCCCGTACCATAGAAGATCATCTGCCAAATTTCATTGAATTATCTTTAAAATTGCGACCTATAGTTTGATTAAAAGGTTTACAAGCCCTATTCGGGGGTTCAGTTGTATGGGGGCTATGTGAGAAAATGGACCGATGTTAACCATTTTCAATAGCCTTCGTCTCCGGTACCATAGAAGATCATCTGTCAAATTTCATTGAATTATATTCAAAATTGCGACCTGTAGTTTGATTACAAGGTTTATAAGCCCTATTCGGGGGGTTCAGTTGTATGGGGGCTAGGTGAAATAATGAACCGATGTTAACCATTTTCAATAGACTTCGTCCCTGGGACAATAGAAGATCGTGTGCCAAATTTCATTGAATTATCTTCAAAATTGCGACCTGTAGTTTGATTACAAGGTTTACAAGCCCTATTCGGGGGTTCAGTTGTATGGGGGCTAGGTGAAATAATGGACCGATATTAACCATTTTCAATAGGCTTCGTCCCTGGGCCAATAGAAGATCATGTGCCAAATTTCATTGAATTATCTTCAAAATTGCGGACGGACGGACATAGCTAAATCGACTCAGAAAATGATTCTAAGCCGATTGGTATACTTTAAGGTGGGTATAGGACCAATATTATTGTGCGTTACAAACATCAGCACAAATCCAATATACCCTCCCCACTAAAGTGGTGTAGGGTATAATGAAATAACAAACGACAGAATTGGGTTAAAAATGCACTCTATGGTGCAATAAACCCAAACGTAAAAAAAATTGACAAAAAAAGTTTAAAAGAATTACAATCCAATAGGCCTAAAAAGATTGTTATAAAAATTTTTTGTTAATAGACAAACACGTAGTACATACATACATACTATATACATGCGGTAACGCATTTTAAATTATACAAGAAATAATAAATTTTTTGGTAACAGAAAAAAATACAAATATTTGACAGTCGGGGTGGAGTATATTAACGAAAAAAATCCAAAAACTAATAATGAAATAAAGTTAATGCAGATAATTTAATAAAAAAGTACAAGTCAGAGTAGTAGTTTTTAAAGAAAAACTTGTATTTTAATTTAGTATCTGCCCAAAATTGTGCAATATTTGAAAAGAAAACAAAAAATACCGAAACTTGCAATGCAACAAATTTTCATTTGAACGCATGTTAAGTTGAACATATAAGTGCGTAAAACTGGCTTAAATTACATTCTAACAAACATTTTGTTGGGGTTATGAGGGGCCTTTTACGAGTTTTTGCCAAAAATTATATAATGAAAATTTGAAATGTGTAACTATTTTTATGTGGGGAGAGGTAATAGGAAAAATGTGGTTGGTAATTAAGTGAAACTTCATTTAAACTTGGATAACTTTAAATAAAATTCACTTGACAACTAGAATTTGTTTGTAAATAAATGACATTTACCTCCATGATTTGTTAATCGTTTGAATTACAGAGAAGTTAAACTGATATTTAATTTCAATATGACCGAAATTGACTTTTTATGTCTGAAAGGACTTCGTTCGAAATCAGTACTGAACTAAAACTGAAATGGAACTAAATTAGAACTAAACTAGAATTGAACTAGAACTGAATTAGATCTGAACTAGAACTGAACTACTAGAACTGAACTAGAACTGAACTAGAACTGAACTAGAACTGGAACTAGAACTGAACTAGAACTGAACTAGAACTGAACTAGAACTGAACTAGAACTGAACTAGAATTGAACTAGAACTGAACTAGAACTGAACTAGAACTGAACTAGAACTGAACTAGAACCTGAACTAGACTGAACTAGAACTGAACTAGAACTGAACTAGAACTGAACTAGAACTGAACTAGAACTGAACTAGAACTGAACTAGAACTGAACTAGAACTGAACTAAAAACTGAACTAGAACTGAACTAGAACTGAACTAGAACTGAACTAGAACTGAACTAGAACTGAACTAGAACTGAACTAGAACTGAACTAGAACTGAACTAGAACTGAACTAGAACTGAACTAGAACTGAACTAGAACTGAACTAGAACTGAACTAGAACTGAACTAGAACTGAACTAGAACTGAACTAGAACTGAGACTAGAACTGAACTAGAACTGAACTAGAACTGAACTAGAACTGAACTAGAACTGAACTAGAACTGAACTAGAACTGAACTAGAACTGAACTAGAACTGAACTAGAACTGAACTAGAACTGAACTAGAACTGAACTAGAATGAACTAGAACTGAACTAGAACTGAACTAGAACTGAACTAGAACTGAACTAGAACTGAACTAGAACTGAACTAGAACTGAACTAGAACTGAACTAGAAACTGAACTAGAACTGAACTAGAACTGAACTAGAACTGAACTAACTGAACTAGAACTGAACTAGAACTGAACTAGAACTGAACTAGAACTGAACTAGAACTGAACTAGAACTGAACTAGAACTGAACTAGAACTGAACTAGAACTGAACTAGAACTGAACTAGAACTGAACTAGAACTGAACTAGAACTGAACTAGAACTGAACTAGAACTGAACTAGAACTGAACTAGAACTGAACTAGAACTGAACTGAATAGAACTGAACTAGAACTGAACTAGAACTGAACTAGAACTGAACTAGAACTGAACTAGAACTGAACTAGAACTGAACTAGAACTGAACTAGAAACTGAACTAGAACTGAAC
Organism: Lucilia sericata; assembly: GCF_015586225.1. NCBI lineage: Eukaryota > Metazoa > Arthropoda > Insecta > Diptera > Calliphoridae > Lucilia > Lucilia sericata. The sequence goes on along the minus strand of NW_023995502.1, from coordinate 70,433 downwards.
TAGAACTGAACTAGAACTGAACTAGAACTGAACTAGAACTGAACTAGAACTGAACTAGAACTGAACTAGAACTGAACTAGAACTGAACTAGAACTGAACTAGAACTGAACTAGAACTGAACTAGAACTGAACTAGAACTGAACTAGAACTGAACTAGAACTGAACTAGAACTGAACTAGAACTGAACTAGAACTGAACTAGAACTGAACTAGAACTGAACTAGAACTGAACTAGAACTGAACTAGAACTGAACTAGAACTGAAACTAGAACTGAACTAGAACTGAACTGGAACTGAACTAGAACTGAACTAGAACTGAACTAGAACTGAACTAGAACTGAACTAGAACTGAACTAGAACTGAACTAGAACTGAACTAGAACTGAACTAGAACTGAACTAGAACTAACTAGAACTGAACTAGAACTGAACTAGAACTAACTAGAACTGAACTAGAACTGAACTAGAACTGAACTAGAACTAGAACAGAACTAGAACTGAACTAGAACAGAACTAGAACTGAACTAGAACTGAACTAGAACTGAACTAGAACTGAACTAGAACTGAACTAGAACTGAACTAGAACTGAACAAGAACTGAACTAGAACTGAACTAGAACTCAACTAGAACTCAACTAGAACTGAACTAGAACTGAACTAGAACTGAACTAGAACTGAACTAGAACTGTACTAGAACTGAACTAGAACTGAACTAGAACTGAACTAGAACTGAACTAGAACTGAACTAGAACTCAGCTAGAATAGAACTATAAATTAACTAAAACTTAATTAGAACTGTTCTAGAACTAACGTTATGAACGAACTGTGTTTGGGTTAAGTTTTAATTAATAATATGTATTAAGTTCTTGTACAAAAATGTCTCATCAATTTCAACTTTTAATCGTTAAAAAAATAATTATAGTTCATTTATCATTACACAAACTAGATTTTTCGCCATTTTTTCCCTCCAAATATTTCCATTAGTCATGTTTATATTGAAATTTTTGTCTTCAAGTAAATCCGCAAATTTATTCACTTAAGGAAAATAATTGACAAATTTTATATGACTAGTTGCTGTTTTCTGGAAAATGTTTTAACAACATCCGTTTTACTAAAAAAAACATATTTTTGTGTTGTTTTTCTATTTTTTTTTTTAAATCTATATTTTGATATGTTGTTCACCTTCAATTTGTGATATTTTGCATTTTACACACAAAAAAAACAAATAAAATGCCTTTTTTAGCAAACCAATGCGTTAATGATCTTCAAAGTCATTATGTATGAATATTTCGATAAAAAAGTGTGTGAGTTGTGTCTGATTTTATGTAGAGATACTGATTTTATGTAGAGAGACAAACATACAATTTACTTCAATTACAATTAAAGTAAGGCAAGTATATTCTCAAAATAAATGTAAAAGAGTAATTTTATAAAAAAAAGTAATACTCTTTAATTAACTAATTCGTCTATAGACTAGACTATAGTATAGTCTATAGTCTAGTCTCTAGTCTATAGTCTAGTCTATAGTCTAGTCTATAGTCTAGTCTATAGTCTAGTCTATAGTCTAGTCTATAGTCTAGTCTATAGTCTAGTCTATAGTCTAGTCTATAGTCTAGTCTATAGTCTAGCCTATAGTCTAGTCTATAGTCTAGCCTATAGTCTAGTCTATAGTCTAGCCTATAGTCTAGTCTATAGTCTACTCTATAGTCTAGTCTATAGTCTAGTCTATAGTCTAGTCTATAGTCTAGTCTATAGTTAGTCTATAGTCTAGTCTATAGTCTAGTCTATAGTCTAGTCTATAGTCTAGTCTATAGTCTAGTCTATAGTCTAGTCTATAGTCTAGTCTATAGTCTAGTCTATAGTCTAGTCTATAGTCTAGTCTATAGTCTAGTCTATAGTCTAGTCTATAGTCTAGTCTATAGTCTAGTCTATAGTCTAGTCTATAGTCTAGTCTATAGTCTAGTCTATAGTCTAGTCTATAGTCTAGTCTATAGTCTAGTCTATAGTCTAGTCTATAGTCTAGTCTATAGTCTAGTCTATAGTCTAGTCTATAGTCTAGTCTATAGTCTAGTCTATAGTCTAGTCTATAGTCTAGTCTATAGTCTAGTCTATAGTCTAGTTCTATAGTCTAGGTCTATAGTCTAGTCTATAGTCTAGTCTATAGTCTAGTCTATAGTCTAGTCTATAGTCTAGTCTATAGTCTAGTCTATAGTCTAGTCTATAGTCTAGTCATAGTCTAGTCATAGGTCTAGTCTATAGTCTAGTCTATAGTCTAGTCTATAGTCTAGTCCTAGTCTAGTCTATAGTCTAGTCTATAGTCTAGTCTATAGTCTAGTCTATAGTCTAGTCTATAGTCCTAGTCTATAGTCTAGTCTATAGTCTAGTCTATAGTCTAGTCTATAGTCTAGTCTATAGTCTAGTCTATAGTCTAGTCTATAGTCTAGTCTATAGTCTAGTCTATAGTCTAGTCTATAGTCTAGTCTATAGTCTAGTCTATAGTCTAGTCTATAGTCTAGTCTATAGTCTAGTCTATAGTCTAGTCTATAGTCTAGTCTATAGCCTAGTCTATAGTCTAGTCTATATTCTAGTCTATATTCTAGTCTATAGTCTAGTCTATAGTCTAGTCTATAGTCTAGTCTATAGTCTAGTCTATGGTCTAGTCTATAGTCTTGTCTATAGTCTAGTCTATAGTCTAGTCTATAGTCTAGTCTATAGTCTAGTCTATAGTCTAGTCTATAGTCTAGTCTATAGTCTAGTCTATAGTCTGGTCTATAGTCTAGTCTATAGTCTAATCTTTAGTCTAGTCTATAGTCTAGTCTATAGTCTTGTCTATAGTCTAGCCTATAGTCTAGTCTATAGTCTAGTCTATAGTCTAGTCTATAGTCTAGTATATAGTCTAGTCTATAGTCTAGTCTATAGTCTACACTATGGTCTAGTCTGTAGTCTAGACTATAGTCTAGTCTATATTAACGACATCTAGTATATAGTGTAGTTTAATGTTTTTTATACTTTTAAAATTCTAGAAAAAACTTGACAAATTTTTTTTTTAAATATAAAAGTGCATGAAATTGCATTTAATAAAAAATATCGGAAAATATTTAAATTAAATAAACAAACATAAATTTGTTCTAAAATTTAACAAAAAACATCTGTAAAAACTTGTTTAAAACCTAAGTAACAACTAAAATAATTTTTTTTTTTTTTTTGCTTACAGCTACAAGTAAGAAATCGTTTCGTTTTCAACAAATGCGTGACATTTGACGCATGCGCGTTGTTTGCACAGGTAAGTTCTATTGGTCGTAACCTGATGGAAATTAACAAAAAAAATCTAAATTCTAACAAATGTAATTTTTTCCATGAAAATATTCGTTAACCGCAATACACTGCAATTATTAAGAGTAACCAACAATTCCAGCAGTAAACTCATAAGTTATTTTAAATGACTATGGGTTGTGAACTCAATATCTTGAAATCTTAAATCTGCATATAACTACCTTGAGATTCCATAGAAACAGCACGCAACTGGACCAAAATTTATAGAAAAAAAAGTAATAGACATTTATCGCAACTGCGACAAAAAAACAAAAACAACAATATTTTATTGTTTATTAAACAAGTCTACAGTTAAAAGGCCTATTACAAAGTGATTTGATTTTAAAAGTGAAAAAATCGTATAAAACTACATACATATGTACATAAATGCAATAACACTATTTGTTTCAATTTTTTGCATATTTGCCACTCACTTTTTTACATTTAGTTTGTCTTATTTTACAAAAAAAGTGCTAGAGTAGGGCGTGTTTGAAAGAATTTTACTATAGACTAGACTATAGACCAGACTATAGACTAGACCATAGACTAGACTATAGACCAGACTATAGACTAGACCATTGACTAGACTATAGCAAGACTATAGACTAGCTAGACTAGACTATAGACTAGACTATAGACTAGACTATAGTATAGACTAGACTATAGACTAGACTATAGACTAGACTATAGACTAGACTATAGACTAGACTATAGACTAGACTATAGACTAGACTATAGACTAGACTATAGACTAGACTATAGACTAGACTATAGACTAGACTATAGACTAGACTATAGACTAGACTATAGACTAGACTATAGACTAGACTATAGACTAGACTATAGACTAGACTATAGACTAGACTATAGACTAGACTATAGACTAGACTATAGACTAGACTATAGACTAGACTATAGACTAGACTATAGACTAGACTATAGACTAGACTATAGACTAGACTATAGACTAGACTATAGACTAGACTATAGACTAGACTATAGACTACTGTAGACTAGACTATAGACTTGACTATAGACTTGACTATAGACTAGACTATAGACTAGACTATAGACTAGACTATAGACTAGACTATAGACTAGACTATAGACTAGACTATAGACTAGACTATAAACTATAGACTAGACTATAGACTAGACTATAAACTATAGACTAGACTATAGACTAGACTATAAACTATAGACTAGACTATAGACTAGACTATAGACTAGACTATAGACTAGACTATAGACTAGACTATAGACTAGACTATAGACTAGACTATAGACTAGACTATAGACTAGACTATAGACTAGACTATAGACTAGACTATAGACTAGACTATAGACTAGACTATAGACTAGACTATAGACTAGACTATAGACTAGACTATAGACTAGACTATAGATTAAACTATAGACTAGACTATAGATTAGACTATAGACTAGACTATAGACTATACTATAGATTAAACTATAGACTAGACTATAAACTAGACTAGACTATAGATTAGACTATAGATTAGACTATAGACTAGACTATAGAAGTTACACACACAGTTAAATAGGCATAGAAAGGGATTCGTTGCCAATTGATTTTCCTATATTAAAATGTGTTTCAATTTTCAATCATTTGACCATCTCCAAATTCAGTATACATACATACAAACACCATTACCATGCAACATTGCATTGAAGGTGTTAACACTAACATAAAGTGGCTAAAACAAAGTATTTAGATTTTTTCTATTTTTTGTGTTACTGCTATATCTATTGCGTTTAGAACACGCATTTGATAAATTTGAGGTTTGGTCAGTTAAGTTCACTTGAATTGACTTTACCAGTAGCTTAACTTTTTTTTTTATTCAGTACATATTACAACAATAGCAACAAAAATAACTAAAATGAACATAAAATAGGCGTTTTCCAATATTAACTGATCTTTGAAGGCAACTGTAATGGCATACGAATGAAATAAAAAACTATATCAAAGTGATATTTTATTTGCAAATAAAAATATATTCCATTGTCCATTTTCTATTTAAGGTTTTATAATAAATGTTGACATTGTTTATTCTGAATAAAGTGCTTTAGGTGTTTTCTTAAATTGTTTCTGCTACATTTCGAGTTTATAGGCCTTCTATATAAATTTCAACACCAAATAACACCTTTGATTCTGAGAAAATGTCATAGTTAGCAAAACTATTTTTCATAAATATTTCATACATTTAAGATAAAAATATAGAAAAATCAAAAAAATATTTTACTAAAATAGCTAAATGTCAGTTTTATGTTATTTAAACGATAACGACACTTGTGAATAAATTTTTCATTTAATTTTTCTATATTTCTTTATTTTTCGAAAAGTAATTTTCAATATTTAAAATTGTCGTTAAATGTAATTGTTTTTGTAGCAATTTCATTGCCATTTCAACTGCATACACGCATACAAGTTTTATTTTATTTTAAAAATAATTTTAATTTGATTTTATTCTAAACATAAACATGAGCAAATTAAAAAAAAAAAAAACAACAGCAAAAAAAATAATAACAACTTTCATTTAATTATTGTATTCGACATGTTGTTGTTTGTTTTTACTACATGTAGCGATAGTAAAAGTCCTTGCCAAAAGGTCTTTTTAGACAAATAATTGTTGTTCGATTTGGTTCTGTTAATTGTAAAAATATCTGAAACAAATTTCGCTTTGTGTTTATTTCTTTACTTTGCTGTTAAAAGAGTGAAATTAATTTAGAAAAGAAGAACAAAGAGTTCTAGACGTATGAGTTATAAATAAACAAAAGAGAGTTACTGACAAAGAACATACATTGCTCATACGTTATGTTGGCAGATGTTTTTTTTGGAGAGGGAAGATACATGCAAGAAAAAAAGGATTTCTTTCGAGAAATTTGAATGGTATAAAATTTACGTAGAAGTTTGGAATTCTTGATGTACATAAGTAGTTAGACGTTAGACTCTTTATCACTTTCGGCACCGATTACTTCATGCTCAGCTGTCTGCCTACAAAAAGTAACTAACTAACTAACTAACTAACTAACTAATTAACTAACTAACTAACTAACTAACTAACTAACTAACTAACTAACTACTAACTAACTAACTAACTAACTAACTAACTAACTAACTAACTAACTAACTAACTAACTAACTAACTAACTAACTAACTAACTAACTAACTAACTAACTAACTAACTAACTAACTAACTAACTAACTAACTAACTAACTAACTAACTAACTAACTAACTAACTAACTAACTAACTACTAACTAACTAACTAACTAACTAACTAACTAACTAACTAACTAACTAACTAACTAACTAACTAACTAACTAACTAACTAACTAACTAACTAACTAACTAACTAACTAACTAACTAACTAACTAACTAACTAACTAACTAACTACTAACTAACTAACTAACTAACTAACTAACTAACTAACTAACTAACTAACTAACTAACTAACTAACTAACTAACTAACTAACTAACTAACTAACTAACTAACTAACTAACTAACTAACTAACTAACTAACTAACTAACTAACTAACTAACTAACTAACTAACTAACTAACTAACTAACTAACTAACTAACTAACTAACTAACTAACTAACTAACTAACTAACTAACTAACTAACTAACTAACTAACTAACTAACTAACTAACTAACTAACTAACTAACTAACTAACTAACTACTAACTACTAACTAACTAACTAACTAACTACTAACTAACTAACTAACTAACTAACTAACTAACTAACGAACTAACTAACTAACTAACTAACTAACTAACTAACTAACAACTAACTAACTAACTAACTAACTAACTAACTACTAACTAACTAACTAACTAACTAACTAACTAACTAACTAACTAACTAACTAACTAACTAACTAACTAACTAACGAACTAACTAACTAACTAACTACTAACTAAATAACTAACTATCATCTATCTCTATCTATCTATCTATCTATCTATCTATCTATCTATCTATCTATCTATCTATCTATCTATCTATCTATCTATCTATCTATCTATCTATCTATCTATCTATCTATCTATCTATCTATCTATCTATCTATCTATCTATCTATATATCTATCTATCTATCTATCTCTATCTATCTATCTATCTATCTATCTATCTATCTATCTATCTATCTATCTATCTATCTATCTATCTATCTATCTATCTATCTATCATCTATCTATCTATCTATCTATCTATCTATCTATCTATCTATCTATCTGATACATATCTAAAAACTTAAAGCAATATCATTTCTTTTTTAACAATAATTTACATATATTTACTATTAGTAACACAAAAAAAGTTTTATATAAAACAAATAAAACTATTTTTAAACAATTATCAACTATCGAAAGCACTTGATTTATTTTTAAATTAAAATATATAAAAAACGATTAAAACAAATTTGCATAATTCTTTTTCATACACTATTAGTTAAATAAAGCTAAATAATGTAAAACACACAAATTAAATATAATATAAAACAATAGTTTATTGTTTTTAAAATTTCTTGATTAAATCTAACATCATTCCACTTACATATTGCTATTTGTTTGTCTGTCTAAGTGAATGTATTTTCCTCTAATGTGATATCAACGACCTTAACTAACGACAGCTTTACCTTGGCCTTAGAAATTTGCCACATATATTTAAACATATTTAGCTATACATATGTATATGTATTAGATTTTCAATTATACTTTTGTGAGTATAAAAAAACAAATAATGACAATTTCTATAGAAATGCTTGCCAAAATGATCATGATCATATTGTCTTTTTTTGCAGTCATTTCACTATTTCTCGTTATACAATACACGCTCTCTTTTTAGTGCTGTGGTGTCCAAACTAGATTTGTTTAAAATGTTTACTATAAAAGAGAGTTTATAAAATATTTTATATAAATTTTCTAAAAAAATAGAAAAGTTAAAAAATTTTATTGAATATGTTTTGCTGTGCTGTGATAAATAAAAAATGTGTAGAAATTTTCGAAATTTATAGACATTTTCGAACAGAATATTGTTTGATGATCTCGGGCCTTTTATTGGCCATTTTGGTTTTATATGAAAGTAGTTGATTGCATTGAAGAGTAAGAGTACTCAAACACACACAAACATACTTACACTTAATGCACATGCTAAAAATAAATACAATAACAACAACAAAGACAACAACAACACAAATGCAAGCTGAAATGATATTGACTGTTATAGTTCCGTATTCCTATTTTATCATTGAAAAATTACAATAATAATATTTGCAATATTGTTGTGCTTTTGTTGACCCACTAGAGCGTGAGAGTGATAGAAACTGGGAAATTTATAAAGACCAAATTGGACAAAGTCGGACGTATTAATTATTTACGTCGTTATAGAGTCTGACATCTTTGATTGTTGTTTTTATTTAAGGAATTTTAAAGTCTTATTAAATGTTATCATTCAAACTCAATTTACGATATATTTCCGATCATAAATTTCCATTCGGGTATTTTTTTTATACCCTACACCACTTTAGTGGGGAGGGTATATTGGATTTGTGCTGATGTTTGTAACGCACAATAATATTGGTCCTATACCCACCTTAAAGTATACCAATCGGCTTAGAATCATTTTCTGAGTCGATTTAGCTATGTCCGTCCGTCTGTCCGTCCGTCCGTCTGTCCGTCCATGTAAACCTTGTAATCAAACTACAGGGCGCAATTTTGAAGATAATTCAATGAAATTCGGCACATGATCTTCTATTGTTCCAGGGACGAAGCCTATTGAAAATAGTTACTATCGGTCCATTATTTCACCTAGCCCCCATACAACTGAACCCCCGAATAGGGCTTGTAAACCTTGTAATCAAACTACAGGTCGCAATTTTGAAGATAATTCAATGAAATTTGGCAGATGATCTTCTATGGTACCGGAGACGAAGCCTACTGAAAATGGTTAATATCGGTCCATTTTCTCACTTAGCCCCCATACAACTGAACCCCCGAATAGGGCTTGTAAACCTTTTAATCAAACTACAGGTCGCAATTTTGAAGATAATTCAATGAAATTTGGCAGATGATCTTCTATGGTACCGGAGACAAAGCCTACTGAAAATGGTTAACATCGGTCCATTATTTCACCTAGACCCCATACAACTGAACCCGACAAATAGGGATTTTAAATTTATAATTATGTTTAATATACTCGCATCTCGACAAAAAGCTGCAAAACCAAGTTCTGTACTAGCCTTGATAACTCTCATGAATTTTATAATCATAGGGTCTCATTTGACCATAGCCCCTATACAAATCCCCCTTCAAAATTTGACTTAAATGTCCACAATTTTATTCAACAATAAATGGCTTAAGTATAATTCAAGGCAAGGTGCAATTCAACTTAAGTGCTTTATTATGAAAACAAAATCACATTTCATTTTTGTAACAGGTGTAGGGTATTATATGGTCGGCCTCGCCCGACTATAATTTCTTACTTGTTTTTATTTTACAATTAATTTAATGTTTATATTTGTTCCAGTAATTATTCATTTATTAGAATTTTTGTTGACTTTTGTGCGTGTGTGTGTGAGAGAGAGTATTTGTGCAAACATAGCGGTTCCGTAGACAGGAAATAAATGTTTGCAATTGATCTTGAATGTCAACAACAAAAAAAAACAGCAACTTGCATATAAACAAATCAAGGGTGATTAAAAAATTTATTTTTTAATAAATATGTTTTGTTATCAAATTAGTACAGAGGCAGAGTAAAAATACTCATCAAATGGGGAATCAATTAAAGCAAATTGTTAAAAAAATATCTACAAATAGAAAACTAATCGATATTTGTTTTCAATATAAAAGAAATTGTAGTCTATAGTCTAGTCTATAGTATAGTCTATAGTCTAGTCTATAGTATATTCTATAGTCTAGTCTATAGTATAGTCTATAGTCTAGTCTATAGTCTTGTCTATAGTTTAGTCCATAGTCTAGTCTATAGTTTAGTCTATAGTCTAGTCTATAGTATAGTCTATAGTCTAGTCTATAGTATAGTCTATAGTATAGTCTATAGTCTAGTCTATAGTATAGTCTATAGTCTAGTCTATAGTATAGTCTATAGTCTAGTCTATAGTATAGTCTATAGTATAGTCTATAGTATAGTCTATAGTCTAGTCTATAGTATAGTCTATAGTCTAGTCTATAGTATAGTCTATAGTCTAGTCTATAGTCTTGTCTATAGTTTAGTCTATAGTCTAGTCTATAGTTTAGTCTATAGTCTAGTCTATAGTCTTGTCTATAGTTTAGTCTATAGTCTAGTCTATAGTTTAGTCTATAGTCTAGTCTATAGTATAGTCTATAGTCTAGTCTATAGTCTAGTCTATAGTCTAGTCTATAGTCTAGTCTATAGTCTAGTCTATAGTCTAGTCTATAGTCTAGTCTATAGTCTAGTCTATAGTCTAGTCTATAGTCTAGTCTATAGTCTAGTCTATAGTCTAGTCTATAGTCTAGTCTATAGTCTAGTCTATAGTCTAGTCTATAGTCTAGTCTATAGTCTAGTCTATAGTCTAGTCTATAGTCTAGTCTATAGTCTAGTCTATAGTCTAGTCTATAGTCTAGTCTATAGTCTAGTCTATAGTCTAGTCTATAGTCTAGTCTATAGTCTATAGTCTAGTCTAGTCTAGTCTATAGTCTAGTCTAGTCTAGTCTATAGTCTAGTCTATAGTCTAGTCTATAGTCTAGTCTATAGTCTAGTCTATAGTCTAGTCTATAGTCTAGTCTATAGTCTAGTCTATAGTCTAGTCTATAGTCTAGTCTATAGTCTAGTCTATAGTCTAGTCTATAGTCTAGTCTATAGTCTAGTCTATAGTCTAGTCTATAGTCTAGTCTATAGTCTAGTCTAGTCTATAGTCTAGTCTATAGTCTAGTCTATAGTCTAGTCTATAGTCTAGTCTAGTCTAGTCTATAGTCTAGTCTATAGTCTAGTCTATAGTCAGTCTATAGTCTAGTCTATAGTCTAGTCTATAGTCTAGTCTATAGTCTAGTCTATAGTCTAGTCTATAGTCTAGTCTATAGTCTAGTCTATAGTCTAGTCTATAGTATAGTCTATAGTCTAGTCTATAGTCTAGTCTATAGTCTAGTCTATAGTCTAGTCTATAGTCTAGTCTATAGTAGTCTAGTCTATAGTCTAGTCTATAGTCTAGTCTATAGTCTAGTCTATAGTCTAGTCTATAGTCTAGTCTATAGTCTAGTCTATAGTCTAGTCTATAGTCTAGTCTATAGTCTAGTCTATAGTCTAGTCTATAGTCTAGTCTATAGTCTAGTCTATAGTCTAGTCTATAGTCTAGTCTATAGTCTAGTCTATAGTCTAGTCTATAGTCTAGTCTATAGTCTAGTCTATAGTCTAGTCTATAGTCTAGTCTATAGTCTAGTCTATAGTCTAGTCTATAGTCTAGTCTATAGTCTAGTCTATAGTCTAGTCTATAGTCTAGTCTATAGTCTAGTCTATAGTCTAGTCTATAGTCTAGTCTATAGTCTAGTCTATAGTCTAGTCTATAGTCTAGTCTATAGTCTAGTCTATAGTCTAGTCTATAGTCTAGTCTATAGTCTAGTCTATAGTCTAGTCTATAGTCTAGTCTATAGTCTAGTCTATAGTCTAGTCTATAGTCTAGTCTATAGTCTAGTCTATAGTCTAGTCTATAGTCTAGTCTATAGTCTAGTCTATAGTCTAGTCTATAGTCTAGTCTATAGTCTAGTCTATTGTCTAGTCTATAGTCTAGTCTATTGTCTAGTCTATAGTCTAGTCTATAGTCTAGTCTATAGTCTAGTCTATAGTCTAGTCTATAGTCTAGTCTATAGTCTAGTCTATAGTCTAGTCTAAAGTCTAGTCTATAGTCTAGTCTATAGTCTAGTCTATAGTCTAGTCTATAGTCTAGTCTATAGTCTAGTCTATAGTCTAGTCTATAGTCTAGTCTATAGTCTAGTCTATAGTCTAGTCTATAGTCTAGTCTATAGTCTAGTCTATAGTCTAGTCTATAGTCTAGTCTATAGTCTAGTCTATAGTCTAGTCTATAGTCTAGTCTATAGTCTAGTCTATAGTCTAGTCTATAGTCTAGTCTATAGTAGTCTATAGTCTAGTCTATAGTCTAGTCTATAGTCTAGTCTATAGTCTAGTCTATAGTCTAGTCTATAGTCTAGTCTATAGTCTAGTCTATAGTTAGTCTAGTCTAGTCTATAGTCTAGTCTATAGTCTAGTCTATAGTCTAGTCTATAGTCTAGTCTATAGTCTAGTCTATAGTCTAGTATATAGTCTAGTATATAGTTTAGTCTATAGTCTAGTCTATAGTCTAGTCTATAGTCTAGTAGTCTAGTCTATAGTAGTCTTGTCTATAGTAGTCTAGTCTATAGTAGTCTAGTCTATAGTAGTCTAGTCTATAGTAGTCTAGTTTATAGTAGTCTAGTCTATAGTCTAGTCTATAGTCTAGTCTATAGTCTAGTCTATAGTCTAGTCTATAGTCTAGTCTATAGTCTAGTCTATAGTCTAGTCTATAGTCTAGTCTATAGTCTAGTCTATAGTCTAGTCTATAGTCTAGTCTATAGTCTAGTCTATAGTCTAGTCTATAGTCTAGTCTATAGTCTAGTCTATAGTCTAGTCTATAGTCTAGTCTATAGTCTAGTCTATAGTCTAATCTATAGTGAAACTAAATTGAAATTATACTGCTATTATTTAAGCTTTTTCCAAGATTCTGCTCCAACCAATAAAAAGTCGATTTCTTTAATTAAATAAATCAATTGTTTGTGTTGTTTATTAAACATGTAGTTGAGTAAGAAAAAAATGTCTTATGTATAATGAAATGAAGAAAAAAGAAAAACTTATCTTAAAAAAAATAATTTAAATGTAATGTAAATCTTAAAAAATAGAAAATTTATGATAATACTTAAACTCTATATAGAATATCGATATTATAAATATAAAAATTATTATTAAAAGTAGAACCAAACTTAAAGGTATACAATTAAATTTAATTGTATTATGGATACTTGTGGTCTGTTGCCGTTTTGAATGGTTTTGGCAACAAAATTTATGACATAATGTATTAACATTGGGCAGCGGTGCAGGAATATATTAAAAATCTATAGGATTTAATATAAAAATCTAGATACTACAATAATTTTAGATGTTTTTTCGCTTGAATCTTTTCCAATTTACGTTGTTTAACTTGCAAGAATTCTCTACGTACATCTGATGAACACATATCAAGGATACAATTCAGTTTTTTATAGATTTGTTCGGCCATCGGAATCGTGGTTTCAAAGTCATAATGCTTGAAACGCATTTGTTGTGATGATGACGAAGCACTGGTAGAACTATTTAGAAAATTAAATGGTGATGAAAAGTGAGGATAATGACCGGGACTAGTGGGTGAATGGGCGGGTATTGAGAGAGAAGTTTTATTGTCACTGTAGGCGCTAGAACTAATAGCCGAAGCAGTTTTGAGCCATATGCGTAGCACCGCTTTAACCGTGCGCTTCTCGACTATTTCACAATGAGCCACGGCATCTATGGGATAGATAACGGCACGCTGTTTTGTCCAAAATTTGGCATTTTTCTGTTGATCTATTTCGATACGTTCACCCGAAATGCCCAGCGAAACTTCAGTTTTAAAGAATTTCTTATCGATAATATTCAAATTATAACTACGATATACGGGAGCCTCTAACATATCATCTTGACTTAAAATACGTTGTTCCAAATCATCGACCCGTCCTTCAGCACCAAAGTTATTATTACTGCCATCTACATCATCCTTATCCTCGGGACTATGGAAACCCTCTGATCCTACACCGGTACAATTAAGGGAATGTAGTGCCATAGCCGCTAGTCTGGCTTTCTCTTCCTCTGATGTCATAGATTTTGTAGGCTGACCGTAATCTCGCTCTATGCCCATGGGTCTTCTTTCGGCCAATGTTAAGTGAGAAAAGCCAAATTTTGAACACGGTTCTCGATGATCTAGTGGCGGAAAGTCTTCTAGATCATCATTATCTTCAGTCATGTATAAGCCATAATGCCGTATGGATTTAAGAGGAAGATCTGGAAATTCTACAGTAGCTTTGTAGCAGACTAAGCCAATAACCTGGAAAAAAGAGGAATAAGACAATTAAAGTAAATTGTATCATGATTGCTACTCATATAAATCTAGGAGAAATCATGGAATATTTTCAGTCAAAACACTTTTTTCTAAAGTTCATCTATTTCATTGATAAGTTGCAAAATATTTTGCTACAAAGCGGACAAGCTTTAAGTGACTAAGAAAATGATATATCGATAAACGGGCATTGTGAAATGGCACCTAATTATGTCAAAAACCTGTGTGACTAATGCATTTCTTAAAAAAAAAAAACTAATATTTTTTTATTTACTTACATCCGATATCTTGGCATGCGAAAGAACACATATTTTTATGGGATAATTTCTCTCCTTCTCCGGCAACATACTTAAGAACACATTAATACGTTTCGTCTGTACGCCCGTCTGTGATGTACCATCGAATTTTGCATATTCTTGAAATTTATTTTGTACTTGTTTCGGACTATTGGCCAATTGTAACGTTAGTTTACTTTTCACCTCCTCCTTCTGATGCATCAACTTCTCTTGTGAACCGATAAATTTGCGTACGAAAAAATCATTACGTTCCGGATGAACAATTTCATCATCGTAGTTGACACACTTCGTTTTGGCCGCTTTACGTCTGGCTATATCCATTTTTTCTAATTTTTGTGCAGTATTTGAACGAAAGCGATGCGCACCCACCTCGGGATACATTTGTATGTCAAATGATTGAGCTGTTAAGTCAACATCTTCGTCATCGCTTTGATCCAAACCAGGATAGCAGACAAAATCGACTTCTTGCAAAGTGGGATCATAGTTACGATGTTGTGTAGTTTGCTGTTGTTGTTGCTGTGGCGTAGATCCCAGTGAACGTCTCTGCTGTTGCTGCTGCAGTACATTACGTGTTAAGCTATTGCCTTGGTATTTCCTTAAATAATGTTTGGGTAGATCATCACTGACCATTACGGTCTCACACATACCCGTATCATCGGTGGAAATGAAGGAATTACGTATATGGCATAATAACCAATGAGGATTGGAATAAGTTGCCATATTCCGAAAGCAACTTTACAGTTTTTATTTAATTTTATTGGCTTTTACTATATTTGTTTGAAATTATATTAATTTTTCATCAAAAAATCGAAAACTCTTGTAAATTCTTTTTTTATTTGACACTTTTGACATGTAACAAACAGCTGTTTGATTGTTATATATGGAAGCTGTATGTTATGATAAGGCAGTCAATGAGAGCCCAGCGGCAAACAACTGAAAGATGTTTGAAAATATATACCGTTAAATTATAAATTAAAAGGAACTTTTTAGAATTGTGCAGAAAATTAGTTTTCAAGGTAAAAAAGAACTTCTAACTATAATTTTTATAAAAAATTTAAGTTTTAATAAATGAAATGCTAAAAATTATTTTTTTTAAATATATTTTTTTAATTTTGGATAAAAATTTCTTATTTTAATTTTTGTAAAAATTTTATGTTTTCATAAATCGAATAAATTTGTAATGAAAATTTTTAATTTTGATAAAAAAGGAAATATTGATAAAAATTTCAATTTTGATAAAATATAAATTTTGATGAAAATTTTAAATTTTGATTCATTTTGGAAAGATTTTAAATTATTAAAATATGTATGTATTTGGTTTTGTATAATATGTCTATGGAATTCTATGGAAAAAAAATAATTTGAGTTAAAAAGTTTGTTTATTTTAATGTAAAAATCAATCCGTTTGGAAAAAATTAAATATTTTATAAAAAAAATTCAAGTCGTACTGAAAAAATTAAATTTTTGTGAAAATTTTTATTAACAACTTAATTATCTTCATTATGAATTCGATTTTAATGTCGTTTTACAAACCCTGCAGTATCACATTGTAATAAGATAATGCAGAGCTCACAGCTGACACTGACATCTGTCATGCCATTGAATTTTGTTTTGATTTTCTGTGATAAAATAAATTCGGTGAATTTTCTCCACAAGAAATGATTTTATTAGGTAAACCATTAGCCCGTTTAGGGCTAAAAAACTGGCATTTAAGAAAAACCGTAACCACATGGACTCCATTGGCCACCGCCTTTAATTCACCGCCATACAAAAAAATCAATTTTACGCGCAATGAAGCGGTAAGAACATGCAATTTGCATTGAACATTAAACTATAATTTTCTACTAAATTTAGGGTCTATTCTGCATGCCAGAGCTACGTAACCATGAAGGTTTCTTTTTGCTCAAAGATAATGTGGCCAATAAAACGGACGAACTGATACAGGAGGCAATATCGGGACAGCGAAAACGAAAGATGGTGCAAATATTTGATGAACTGTCGGATTCCTTGTGTAAGGTGGCAGATTTATCGGAATTTATACGTATAGCTCATCCGCAAAGTAAATATGCTCAAGCAGCCGAAGATGCCTGCATTAGTATAAGTGGCATAGTGGAACATTTAAATACACACAAAGAACTCTATATGGCTTTGCGTAAAGTGGTAGAAAATGGTGATCATTTAGAAACCACTGAGGTGGATAAACATGTGGCCAAATTGTTTTTATTCGATTTCGAACAATCAGGCATACATTTGCAGGAAAATGAACGCGATAAAGTGGTGCGTTTGAATGATTACATCCTGCAATTGGGCCAGAAATTTATGCATGGCGCTGTGCAACCTACTGCCTTCCCCAGAGGTCAAGTGCCAGACTCAATTAAAACTTATTTTCCCAGCGAAGGTGATCATGTTTTAGTATCTGGTCTCTATACAAATTCGGCCAATCCTCAGGCTCGTGAAGCCGCCTATAGGTTATTCTTATATCCCTCCGAACGGCAAGAGGAACTTCTCAGTGATATGTTAAAATGTCGTCATGCTTTAGCCAAAACCTGTGGCTTTGATACTTACGCTCATCGTGCTCTTAATGCCAGTACTGTGGAAAATCCTGAAATGGTGCAACAGTTTATCGACGAGTTGACCTCCCAATTACGCCCTAGAGCTGATGCTGATTTTCGTCTTATGGAACAAATGAAACGCAAAGAGAGTGGTAATCCTCAGGCTACTTTATCGGCTTGGGATACTCCCTACTTTACTTCGCTAATGAAACGTAATGCTCTAAATGCCAGTGCTAATGAGTTCTTGCCCTACTTCAGTTTGGGCGGTTGTATGGAAGGTTTGGATAATCTTATGCAATCTCTATATGGTATATCTCTGCAGAATACTGAAATGGAACCTGGAGAGTCTTGGCATAATGACATCTACAAACTGTCTGTGGTGCATGAAAAAGAGGGTTTATTGGGTTATATATATTGTGATTTCTTCGAGCGTAATGGCAAACCCAACCAAGATTGCCACTTCACCATTCAAGGTGGTAAACGTATGCCCGATGGTTCCTACCAACTGCCTATAGTAGTGGTTATGCTTAATCTGTCACAGCCTCGCTGGACGGGTCCCACATTACTCTCGCCTTCTCGTGTCGATAATTTATTCCATGAAATGGGTCATGCTATGCATTCCATGTTGGCTCGTACCGAATACCAACATGTTACGGGCACACGATGTTCTACAGATTTTGCTGAAGTACCCTCGGTATTAATGGAATACTTTGCTAGCGATCCACGAGTTTTGCGTACATTTGCCAAACATTTCCAGACACACAAACCAATGGATGAGGATATGTTGCAGAGACTGTGTGCTTCGAAGAATTTATTTTCTGCTAGCGAAACACAATTACAAGTTTTCTATTCGGCCTTAGACCAAATATATCATGGTGATCCGGCGAAACAGGGTGCAAATACTACGGATACCTTGCAAAGTGTGCAGAAAGATTACTACAGTTTGCCATATGTAGAGCATACGGTAAGTGATAGCATTTGTTGATAATGAGCCGAGTCTATCAATCTATCTTTCTACCGTTATATCTATCTGACAATTTTTCTAACCTCATGGTTTCATTCTAGGCTTGGCAATTAAGATTTTCTCACTTGGTTGGTTATGGTGCAAAGTACTACTCCTACTTAATATCGAAAACGATAGCTTCCTGGATATGGCAAAACTATTTCGAAAAGAATCCCTTTAATCGTGATGCCGGCGAAAAATATCGTCAAGAAGTTCTAGCTCATGGCGGTGGGGTACCTTCCCGTCAACTGGTAGCAAATTTCCTTAAACGAGATCTCACTCCTCAGAATTTGGCACTCAGCTTAATACACGAGATTGATGTCAACAACGATAAAATAAAAGATATGATAAAAGTAGATAAATAATCTAAAAAGTAAACACAAATCATTTATAAGTTATTAATCTGGAAACTTTCTATGCAACTTCATAGGGAAACCATAAACTTTGTAGACCCCACTGACCACATTACAAAATGCAAACATTGTATTTTCTTTTTTTTTAGTTAAATTGTTAACATTTTTAATAAAAATGTTGGTATTTTATAAAACAAAATCAATTTTATCAATGTTTCATACTTAAACTAAAGGGACAATGACCAACAAGAACGAGTGCCTCAATGGTGAATGGCTGGCATAATTTCAACACCTACAAATTCTTTGGCAATCCGTACTCCCAAAAAGAATAAACCAAAACTTTTTACCACAGACCTGAAAACATATAAAAATGAGGTTAGTTTTTGTCAAATAAAAATATCTCATGAGGAAAAACTTGCCATTGAAATTCGTTGTGGTAAATGCTTCTGAAGAAATTTACAGCTGGATTACTTTTTTGCACCATTTTTATGTAATATTTTCCAAAAATTTACTTCTGTTTTGCAGAGGGAGTAGTTAGAAGAAGAGAATTTTTTTCCAAATATTCTATGAACACATATGATTTAGTTAAGATTTAATGGAATGAAGTTGAATGAAACAGTATGACAGTTTATAGCAGGGATGGAAAATACAATACGTTGGCAATTTTTTCATATTGAATATTTTCTATTTCTGAGACTTATTTGATGTTTTATTAAAAAAAAGTGGTTGTAGAACATTTTTTTTAAGTAAATTGTACATTTTTTGTACTTTTAAATAAATGAAGTACTTTAAAAATGTTATTTTGTAATAAAGTTAAATTCAACTTTCCATTCCTGCTGAATACAAATTGAATAAAAGGGTTGTCGAATAATCAGTCAAACTACATATACACGGCGAATTCAGATAAGGTGGTGGCAGTTCGTTAACAACGAATTCATTTAATGATAATATTATGTGAAATTTTTATATTTTATAAAAAAATACACATAAAAATATTAAAATTTGTGAAGAATATGGAATATTATGGAAAAATTATATACCGAAATAAAGAATCTTTGTTGTATGTGGAAAAATCTACTCCGGCGGAGTAATTTTTAAGATTTACACGCTGTAGTCAGCTGCCGCCGGACGGGTAAATACCTCATATGGGTTTTGTTATAAAAAGCGTTCCGGAATAGAATTTTGTTAGTTAATCACTTTATATACACAGTGTAAATATAAAACAATTTATTAAAATTTTTTAGATCTGAAAATTTGACCATAACTTATAAGACAGCTGCCGCAGGTCGGGTTAATAGCTCATGTGGATTTTTTTATATAAAATGTTCCGGAACAATATTGTTAAATTTGTTAACATTTAATAGAAAAAATATTATTATTATATTAAGTCGGTACATGTGTACCAATTATTCATTATTTATATAAGATAAATATTTGTTTATAAAACGCTTGTTATTTCAGTTTTTTACATATACTAACGAAAATCTTCGTTAGTAGTTTAAAACTCTGTTTTAAGTGAAATTTTTAAATATAAAAATCTAAACAATAACTGCCGGTACACACTAGGAAACTTTTTTGGGAAACTTTAAATTTTGCGTGAGAGAGAAAGAATATCATTCATTTCTCTCGCGGTACGGAGTTTCTCAGCTGAATGAAAAACACCACCTTATGTGAATTCTCCCTGAGTCAAGTGAAGAAAAAAATAATCAGCTGATTGAATAACACCACCTTATGTGAATTGGCCTTGTTCCGTGCAAATCATTTGCATGTCCAGTTTTGTTTTGTTAACAACAACACGTGCGGTTTGTATCGAAAATTAACTATTTCGACAGAAAACAATAAAATGAGTGTCGAAAATATTTACACTTCTATCGGCTGCAATCGTACCACAGAAAGTGCTGACTGGGGCACAATGGTTTAATAGTATTTGGAGCCTGTAATGCTGTAGCCATTTATGATCCACAGGTAAGAAATTTCTAACAAATGCCGGCCTTATATTAAAATTAAATTCCATTTTCAGTTTAAACAATATTCCGCAAAAATAACCCACACCTTTGTTAGACACACCAAAAGAGTCAATACCGTTAGATGGTTAAAGTCACAGCAACAGGATAAAGAAATTTATTGTCTGTCTGGATCGGATGACAAATTGGCCATATTATGGAATATAGAAAATCTTGATGATGATGTCAAGAGTTTTGAGCTTAAGGGCCATGAAAGTGGTGTTAATGCTGTGGATGGTTTACAGCGTTCGAATGGTGAATGGTTACTGGCCACTGCTGCTGCTGATTCGACCATAAAATTGTGGTCTTTTGGACCAAATGGTGCGGAACCCATTTGCAAACAAACTTTACATTTAAACACTGGCTTCTGTTTCACCTTAAGGCTCAGCCTATTACCCAAGTCCGAACAAATTTTACTAGCATTTACTGCTGATGATGAAAGTGTTGCGCTATGGGCTGAAGATGTTGCCCAACCAGCAAATGATGAATTTAATTTTCAACCTGTACATAAGCTATTGGGTCATGAAGATTGGGTACGTGGCTTAGATTTTGTTCAAGAGGGAGATGATTTGTTATTGGCCAGCTCCTCACAAGATAATTTTATACGTTTGTGGCGTATTGCACCCAGAACTGCCGAACAGGTGCTTAACAATAAGGTTGATATATTCAATTTATTAGATGAAGCCACCGGTGAAATAAGGGTGGAAGAGAAAATTCTCCAGCTATCGGATGATTCCTGGTATGCCATTAGTTTGGAGTCTGTTTTATATGGTCACGATAATTGGGTGTATGGTGTTAATTGGTATAAATCTAATGAGCAGTCATTAAGTTTGCTTTCTGCTTCGATTGATAAGACCCTGATCATATGGCAGCCTTCTGAAGAAAGTGGCATATGGATGGAAAAGGTACGCTTGGGTGAAGTTGGTGGCAATTCATTGGGTTTCTTTGGTGGCAAATTCTCTTGCGATGGTAAATCCGTACTGGGTCACAGTTATCAGGGTGGTTTCCACATCTGGAAACAATCCGAGGATAATGAAGCCCTCTGGTTGCCACAAGTTAATGTCGGCGGTCATTTTGGTGAGGTTCGCGATTTGGCTTGGGAGCCACAAGGTGAATATGTTATGAGTGTTTCGGCCGATCAGACAACACGCATCCACTCACCTTGGCGTCATGATGCAGAAACTTGGCATGAATTGGCTCGTCCTCAAGTGCATGGTTATGATATGCAAGCTTTAGCTTTACTGTCACGCTATAAATTTGCCAGCGGTGCTGAGGAGAAAATTGTTAGAACTTTCCAGGCTTCGGCTAATTTCATCGAGAATTTTAGACGTATTACCAAAGTGGAGGAAGATATAGAAGGTGATCAACTATTGGAATGTAAGTGGAAATTTTTTATTTTATATTTTCTTTTAATTTATTATGCATTTTATCAAATCATTTTCATTTATTTCCTCGCAAAATAATCATTGAAAGATATCACAGAAGAGGTTTAATAAGGAATGTCTTTAGTATTGTCATAGGAATATAACTATTTACTTCTGATTTGAGTCCTGGTTGATATTTACATTCTTGAGTAGCTTATATATAAGTTTGTCATTCCGTTTGCAACATTTCTAATATCGTTATTGAAAACTTGTAGGTAGTGAAGTCGATTTAGCAATGTCCTTCTATCTGTCGGTATGTTTGTTTAATTTTTTATATAATTTATCAGACATGCTTTTGAGAATTTTTCTATTGAAAATCAGCGAAACCATTTCACAGATATAAAGAAAATTCCGAAAAAAATCCTGATTGCAGAATTTCGAATATTTTGCAGATCTAAAGGTATTTAAAAGTTATAGGTCTATAGGTATTTTAGCGTTATACGTTTGAAAAGAAAATTAAGATATTCGAAAGACCTTTTATATGATATGCATTATGTTTAGGAAAAGTATTATATGTATGATTGAGATGTATCCGAAAATGTTGAAGGGTAAATTCTCCTGTTGAACAAACTAACAATGCAAGTTATTTAAAAGTTTTAAGAATAGTACATTTTTGTGTGAATAAACAAAAATAAGTAAAAGTGAAAAGAAACTCTGTTTTCCGTATGAAAACCTCAATCAGAAACACAAACATTAAACATTCTCACTATCAGCTCTCATCCCACCCTCCTTATCTCTCGTAAATAATTAGAAAATTTCATTTTAATATCAAGCTTTGCCCAAAGGAGCTTCAGTGCCTTCACTAGGCTTATCCAATAAAGCCGTTTATACAGTGGAAAATCCAGCCACTGAAGAACGTCATGTTAAAGATGAATATCCAGAAAACTATTTCATACCCATTACCCTAAATGCGCCACCACAAGAAGAAACCCTAATGCAAAATACTCTATGGCCAGAGGTACAGAAACTTTATGGTCATGGTTATGAAATTTATGCTTTAGCCTCCTCACCGGATGCCTCATTATTGGCATCATCTTGCAAGTCTAGCAATGCCGAACATGCTCAAATAATTCTCTGGAATACTGCCACATGGAAACAGATACAAAAATTATCCGGTCATCAATTAACGGTAACACAAATGCGTTTTTCACCAAATGGCGAATATTTGCTCTCCGTTTCACGTGATCGTAGATGGTCTCTCTTTAAACGTCAGCCATTGGAGAATGATACAAATAAAGTGGCTTCATTTGCTTTGACAGCCTGTACAGATAAAACAAATGGTGTACACACACGCATTATATGGTCCTGTGATTGGTCACATGATAGTAAATATTTTGCCACTTCCTCCAGGGAGGGTAAAGTTGTAATATGGTATAAAACAGAAGAGACAGAAACAAAAGATGATAATAAAAACACTCTAAATGGTTGGAAGTCTTTGGATGTTTTAGAACTTAAAAATGAATCCATTACCGCAATAACATTTGCTCATTCACTTCATGAGAATGGTGCATATATTTTAGCTTTGGGTTGTGAAAGTGGTTTAATACATGTCTATCAATTTAAGGATAAATTTACATTATTATTGTCACTTAATAAATCGTAAGTAAACTGATTTTTTTCTAAATTTCAAAACAATTTGTATGATCGATCATTTTTATTATTTTGCAGACAATCTCATCATTTGACCGTTAAACGTTTACAATTTAGACCCCAAACCGGTGACAACAAGCAATTCCAATTGGCCAGCTGTGGTGAAGATTATTTGGTTAGAGTTTATCAATTAAATTTATAATTTATTAAGTTTTGCTAATTAATTGTAATAGATACTTACAGTTCTTTTGTATTAAAATAAACATTTATATTAAATTTTATAAACAATTATTTAATTTTTGGTTTTATTATTATTATTTTAAAAATCCCTTTCTTCATTTATTATTCTTAATTTTAATTAACCAGTTTCCATAACAAACCTACAAACATTGAAATTATTAACACTTTTATAATTCTGTCTAATATAATTAAGATTTTATAGCGTCTTTGAGTAGCTGGTGTTGCTTTAAGTGGCTCCTTAAAAATATATTTTTTCACACCATCTCTTAGTTCTGAGAAAAGAAAATAAATAGTTAATAATTTATTCAAAGATTATTATAATAGTTATTTTTTCCAATTTCTACTTACGTTTCATGGTCTCAATATAATCTTTTTCGAAAGCTTTAGTAATATTACCAAACTTTGTTCTATACCAAATAAATAATCACAATTATTATTTTATTTCTTTTTTAACTACTAGCCCCCAATTAAAACTTACATTTCTTTTTCCGGTATGTGTTTAACCAGTTCCCACATGCCATCATTTTGAAATTCAAAATATACGCGTGAAAACTTTCCAACAGCTTTTGAAGTGTAAACAAATTTACGCATCAATTTGAAAACCCTTAAATAGAAAATAATTCATCATATTATATGTATATGTTTTACTAGTTTATTTCCAATTAAATCACTTACATTCTTTCTTCTTTCGATAACATCAATAGGAAATCGTAAATCAAAGCTAATGGTATATTTACCAAAAATACACACATGATGTATAAGAAATAATTTGTGGTCATAAACCAGTTGGTGCCCATAAACTTTTCTCAAAAGGTTCTTGGCTTGTATGCTCAAGGAAAATTTTAGTGCTTTGGCTTAAAGTGTATTTTATTGAGATCCGGCTGTTATGTTTCGTATATCCAGGCCATATTTTTTAGAACTTTCGATGGTGGTACATATAAAGAAGTTAAGAAATTATTCAGTTAGGGTTTTTGTTTTTAATTGGTTTAACTAAATTCTATCTATCTATCTATCTATCTATCTATCTATCTATCTATCTATCTATCTATCTATCTATCTATCTATCTATCTATCTATCTATCTATCTATCTATCTATCTATCTATCTATCTATCTATCTATCTATCTATCTATCTATCTATCTATCTATCTACTATCTATCTATCTATCTATCTATCTATCTATCTATCTAGCTATCTATCTATCTATCTATCTATCTATCTATCTATCTATCTATCTATCTATCTATCTATCTATCTATCTATCTATCTATCTATCTATCTATCTATCTATCTATCTATCTATCTATCTATCTATCTATCTATCTATCTATCTATCTATCTATCTATCTATCTATCTATCTATCTATCTATCTATCTATCTATCTATCTATCTATCTATCTATCTATCTATCTATCTTCTATCTATCTATCTATCTATCTATCTATCTATCTATCTATCTATCTATCTATCTATCTATCTATCTATCTATCTATCTATCTAGCTATCTATCTATCTATCTATCTATCTATCTATCTATCTATCTATCTATCTATCTATCTATCTATCTATCTATCTATCTATCTATCTATCTATCTATCTATCTATCTATCTATCTATCTATCTATCTATCTATCTAGCTATCTATCTATCTATCCTATCTATCTATCTATCTATCTATCTATCTATCTATCTATCTATCTATCTATCTATCTATCTATCTATCTATCTATCTATCATTCTATCTATCTATTCTATCTATCTATCTATCTATCTCTATCTATCTATCTATCTATCTATCTATCTATCTATCTATCTATCTATCTATCTATCTTCTATCTATCTATCTATCTATCTAACTATCTATCTATCTATCTATCTATCTATCTATCTATCTATCTATCTATCTATCTATCTATCTATCTATCTATCTATCTATCTATCTATTTCATACCATTACACTAAATGCGCCACCACAAAGAAGAAACCCTAATGCAAAATACTCTATGGCCAGAGGTACAGAAACTTATATGTCATGGTTATGAAATTTATGCTTTAGCCCTCCTCACCGGATGCCTCATTATTGGCATCATCTTGCAAGTCTAGCAATGCCGAACATGCTCAAATAATTCTCTGGAATACTGCCACATGGAAACAGATACAAAAATTATCCGGTCATCAATTAACGGTAACACAAATGCGTTTTTCACCAAATGGCGAATATTTGCTCTCCGTTTCACGTGATCGCAGATGGTCTCTCTTTAAACGTCAGCCATTGGAGAATGATACAAATAAAGTGGCTTCATTTGCTTTAACAGCCTGTACAGATAAAACAAATGGTGTACACACACGCATTATATGGTCCTGTGATTGGTCACATGATAGTAAATATTTTGCCACTTCCTCCAGAGAGGGTAAAGTTGTAATATGGTATAAAACTGAAGAGACAGAAACAAAAGATAATAATAAAAACACTCTAAATGGTTGGAAGTCTTTGGATGTTTTAGAACTTAAAAATGAATCCATTACCGCAATAACATTTGCTCATTCACTTCACGAGAATGGTGCATATATTTTAGCTTTGGGTTGTGAAAGTGGTTTAATACATGTCTATCAATTTAAGGATAAATTTACATTATTATTGTCACTTAATAAATCGTAAGTAAACAGATTTTTTTCTAAATTTCAAAACAATTTGTATATTTATTATTATTATTTTGCAGACAATCTCATCATTTGACCGTAAAACGTTTACAATTTAGACCCCAAAACGGTGACAACAAGCAATTCCAATTGGCCAGCTGTGGTGAAGATTATTTGGTTAGAGTTTATCAATTAAATTTATAATTTATTAAGTTTTGCTAATTAATTGTAATAGATACTTACAGTTCTTTTGTATTAAAATAAACATTTATATTAAATTTTATAAACAATTATTTAATTTTTGGTTTTATTATTATTTTAAAAATCCCTTTCTTCATTTATTATTCTTAATTTTAATTAACCAGTTTCCATAACAAACCTACAAACATTGAAATTATTAACACTTTTATAATTCTGTCTAATATAATTAAGATTTTATAGCGTCTTTGAGTAGCTGGTGTTGCTTTAAGTGGCTCCTTAAAAATATATTTTTTCACACCATCTCTTAGCTCTGAAAAGAGAAAATAAATAGTTAATAATTTATTCAAAGATTATTATAATAGTTATTTTTTCCAATTTCTACTTACGTTTCATGGTCTCAATATAATCTTTTTCGAAAGCTTTAGTAATATTACCAAACTTTGTTCTATACCAAATAAATAATCACAATTATTATTTTATTTCTTTTTTAACTACTAGCCCCCAATTAAAACTTACATTTCTTTTTCCGGTATGTGTTTAACCAGTTCCCACATGCCATCATTTTGAAATTCAAAATATACGCGTGAAAACTTTCCAACAGCTTTTGAAGTGTAAACAAATTTACGCATCAATTTGAAAACCCTTAAATAGAAAATAATTCATCATATTATATGTATATGTTTTACTAGTTTATTTCCAATTAAATCACTTACATTCTTTCTTCTTTCGATAACATCAATAGGAAATCGTAAATCAAAGCTAATGGTATATTTACCAAAAATACACACATGATGTATAAGAAATAATTTGTGGTCATAAAACCAGTTGGTGCCCATAAACTTTTCTCAAAAGGTTCTTGGCTTGTATGCTCAAGGAAAATTTTAGTGCTTTGGCTTAAAGTGTATTTATATTGAGATCCGGCTGTTATGTTTCGTATATCCAGGCCATATTTTTTAGAACTTTCGATGGTGGTACATATAAAGAAGTTAAGAAATTATTCAGTTATTAGGGTTTTTGTTTTTAATAGGTTTAACTAAATTCTATCTATCTATCTATCTATCTATCTATCTATCTATCTATCTATCTATCTATCTATCTATCTATCTATCTATCTATCTATCTATCTATCTATCTATCTATCTATCTATCTATTAT
>NW_023995502.1:0-40000 GCF_015586225.1 Lucilia sericata | reverse complement strand
GCCACGCAAATTGTTATCAAATCTTAAAATGATAAATTTAAAGTAGATGTTTATTAAATTAAAATCTAATTCAAAACAATTCCAAATTATAAGTTCTACCACACTTAACGTTAATTTTTACTTTAAAAAATTTTAACTTACCTTACATTAGCTGCACCGTGTACAATAATAGAAACATTTTTCAAACGTTCTAAATCTTCCTGACTAATACCCATACCAAGTTCAACACTATCGCCAACAATCGGTATAACTTTATCAAAAGCATTCGGTTGTTCGCGATGTAAATGTTCAAAGACTAAATCTTCGGAAAACTCCTTTAGACGTTCTAGTGGTGTTTTATTTCTCTTTGGTCGTATCAATAGATACATTTTTGATATATCAGGACATTCTCGCAAGAGTTTTTCAATTAAACTTTTACCAAGATAACCTAAAAACGAGAGGGTTAATGAAAACAAGTTAAATTAAGCTACGCTGAATCTTATATGTATACTCTACCATAATATATTTTAATATATTTCTTTTTAAATTACAAAAATTTAAAAAAAATCCATATCTTATTGGATATACATACATCTTAAACATATAATTCTTTTTCTAGATGTATTGCATATAAAATCAAAGATCTTTCGAATATCTTTCTTCTGATATACATATTGCCTATATATATATATATATATATACATACCTATCTATATCGATCCGAAATATATTAAAAATTTTATCATATATCCGTTATTTATGCTTCGATTTTAAATAGGAAACTTCTCGAAAGCATGTCTGATAGTATTATTTAAGATTAGGATCTCACATATATCTGGGGCAAATTGATTTCAACATACATGCGGACAGACACACAAACAGACAGACGATCTTCGCTAAATCGACTCCGCTATCTATAAGGATCCTCTATATATTACTTTATAGGGTCGGAAAACTTGATTTTAGGAACTACAAATGGAATGATAGGCTTCTCACGAAGGTAAAAATTATGAAAACACAAAAGTATAAATCATATAGATCAAGTGATCTTAAGCGAGTGTATATACATATTTATCACAGCTATTGGTCAATAAGATAATCATTTATGTATTTCGATCACAATTTATGATCATTTAACGACAAACATTTATCTCTATCATAATTCACAAACATTTTCTGAAAACAATTTGATTTGAAAGTTTATTTTGTTTGGATTATATAACATATACAAGGAATCTTTTATAAACTATTCATTCAGCCTGATAAATAAAATCATTAAGTAACCTAAATCAGTCTGGATCATTCGAATAAATAGATCACAGTTGATATTTTTTTCAGTAGAATATTGGTTTCTGTTCATTATTCTCTTTTGCAATTTTATATCTCAGGTTTAGCACGTAAAATAATGGCAGATTTTTGATAATTTTGAAACAAAAATCTTACTCTTGAAAGCCCTGAATAAGCTCTCGTAAACATTATTGAATACATGATCCGTTTAGTAATATTATGTAATGTAGCCTGCAGCCTGTAGACTGATTATGTTTATTCCAAAACAACATAGCCTGCATTACATAGGACCATGTTGTGGATTATATACACCCATAATTTTAGCATGGGAGTAGTTTTGGGTTTACTCTGATGTAATGCATGATTAGATTACATGGTCCTCGCCTAGGATATAATTAATGTTATATATACAAATTTGGATAAGTTTTGCACCCTTTGATGGTGTACGGAGTAGTCTCAATTTGTTAAAATTTTTAAATAGAAAAAAGTGTTCAGTTTCACTTATACTCACCTGTTCCACCGGTTATAAATATTTCCCGATTTCTAAAGAATTCTGTTATCAACATAGTTTCGTTCTTCTATAAAAAACGAAAAAAATTAAAATCATTTTTTATTTATCACAACATTTTCTTTCTATAGCCATAACTTTTAACACTGGTCGACAGCATGTCTGCTATTAAGGCAAAGCTTGGATCACATATATATTGCTTTACATTTTAGAATGAAGTATTAGGTCAGGCGGCCTTTATAATTCCAAGATATGAATTGAATTATATGATAGTGTTTCAGACTAATAATGTCCCTATAACGTGCCTATCCAATAAAATGCAATAATTGAAAATAAAATTATACAGTTAAATAATATTATTTATATCCCGACATGTGACTCCTCTCTATTATGGGCAATTTATTAAAATTTGATAAGTATCTTTTGACATTGGTACTTTACAGTCATCGCTTTAGATACCAAGTGAGTACGAAAGTAACTCCAGTATTGTCAGAGTTATTATGATGGTACTAATTGAAATCTTAAATTTTCCCCATGAATTTGAATGCTATATGTGATAAGAACAGACAAATATTCCATTAGGTCCTTTTAAGGATGGCAACACTTTATCAGGGTAAATAGGGTCCCATAGTATTAAGTTTTTTAAATGTAGAACAGAAAATTTCGAAAAACTGATGAGGTGAATTTTGAGTCCAGAATCGAGTTTAATCCTGTAGAAAATTATAAATTACTTTCTCGGTTTCAACTTGAGGGCGATCAAACTGGATTAAGTTGAAGTCAATTACGTCAAGAACTCATAGGTTTTGAAATTATAAAATTTTTTCAGTGTCACGAAAAATGCTTTAATTTTGCCGACCAGTTAGATTTTTGATTAGAAACGCACCATTTTTTTTTGTTCACTAAGTTTTAATTATAATTTTTTAAACACTCCACAAATTGTTTACTTTACTCATTTAAATAATCAAATAAGTATTTCAATAAAACCTTTTACGATTTGCAAGGATCACTATATATAATTATATATATTAAAATGTCCTTTTTAACGCGCTAAAACTATAGTTTTGCAACTAAGACAACGTTTTAAACTAATGACAAAATATTAATAGTAAAATATTGCATTCGTTCATTTATAACTTAATTAATATACAATCAATTGGTTTTTTGCTTTAATAAATGAATTATGTAATAAACTTTATATTAAACTAAATGTTAAAGAGGCAAACAAGAGTACTATATTCGGTTATACCGAACACTCTATATTTTTATATACTAACCGCCAAAACATCAAACGATACCGATATTTTTTGTTTCCATTTTATTTTTAATTACCCTGCTAGTCTCATTAAAATGCTAGATGTCTTAAAATATTAACGGAAATTAAATAATTTGAGTGACATAATAAAACAATGTTTGTAATCACATATTCTGAACATTAATTGGTTGTTTCTGAGAGAAATTTTGTTAGGGTTCATATTTACAAATAGGTATAGGTCCTATTTATTCTGTTTAATCGCTTTTGTCCATTTTGGAAACAAACATCTCTGATCAACAGATAATATTTTGGGAAGTATATTACAGCTTGATCATATAATATCAAAAGAATTCAAAGTGTAGTCATTAGGGTGTTAACGGGTAATAATTCAAAGTGTTACATACAAAACAATGAAATCTATATACTCGCCATCTTTTCATAAAACATATGGTAATTAAAACAAACAAAAAATTAAATATTTATTAATATGTAATATTATGAAAGGCGTTCGATTATGTTAAAGTACTATTAATAGATAGTGGAAAACTTTATTGTGAACTTTTTTATTTCCACTATCAAAAAAGTTGGGGGGGTATATTGGTTTTGTCATTCAGTTTGTAGACTCCATAAAGTGTATATATAATCTGGCTTTTTCTAAGACGATCTAGACGATCTATTGAAGGTACGATAGAGATCAGAGTTATAGACCTAGAATGATGAAAATTTCCCAAAATATTAAATATTGATCAAAAATGTTTTTGCAATATCGGTCCATGCTATCACATAGCCCCCATACAAGTGAACCCCGGAATATGATTTAAATCGTCTTCAAAATGTTAATTAGGAAGAAAATGTGATTGTATTTTGCACAAGTTTGTTTTAAGGACCCAGAAACTATTCTGGCTGACATTGATCTATAATTGACACCTATAGAAGGTCTCCTATTTAATTTTCTAAGAATCGGTCTATAATTGATCCTACTTACGTATAAGTTCCCCGTCCAAATGATCATAACGAGCTTAAAACACAATAATTGCTATGAAATTCTGTATGAACAAATGTCATAGAAATATTTTGGAACATAAATCTTCCTACTTAATTTTAAAAGGTTCTGCGGGAAAAATCTCTCTATTTATATAAAAAATCGATCTTTAATTGATCATATTCCCCATATAAGGTCCCCTTCCAAAAGTGAAAGCTCATAACGGGCTTAAAAGTACCATTATTAAAATGAAATTATACATGAACAAGTTTCATGGAAACAAAAACCTTAATATGTACTTAATTTTATAAGGATAAGTCCATAATTTACCTTACTCCCCATATAAGGTCCCCTTAAGAAAATTACTATAATGCTTATAACTAGCTTAAAAATACCAGTATTGCAAAGAAATTCTACTAAAACAAGTTTTGTAGGAAGGGTAACTCAGTAGGAAGGGTAACTCAGTAGGTTAGTTGGTAATGTGCTAGCCTGTCAGTTTGGGGTTTGTGGGTTCGATTCCCACCAGAGACTGTTAAATTATATTGTTATTGACAAAACATTTTTCTAAAAAAGATATGTAGTAATTCAAACATTTCTGGAAAATAGGAATCGGATCATACTGGATCCAAGTCTCCATATAAGGTCCGTTTCAGAAAATTACCTAATTACGTAGAACCTTCTTTAAAATTCATGTATAAAATTCATCCAAAATCGTTTTCAACATTCTATGTCGATCGGTTCATAATTTACCTTATCCCCTAACACCGTTTTGAGAATAAAAGTTTATTCTCATTAAACCATTCAAACATTTTAGTATTAGAACTCGGTTGATGACCCAAATCCAAATCAAAGGCTGTATACCGAAAATCATATTAATGTGTTCATCAATTCCGATACACGATAATAAAATTCATACCTATGTACTTATGGATATCTAATAAAAGGGTAAATCGTTTTACTACAAGCTTTGATAGTGGGTATATAAGATTCGTTATAGCTCAATATAATACTCTTACTTCAAGAAATATGTATTATTATAATCAAATTTACTACAAATTTAGCACAACTCAAAAAAGAGGGTTTCCAGAAAATTGCAATGTTTTATAATTTGTTATTTCATAGATAAATATTATATTGTTGTAAAGGTTAATAATAAATTAAAATTTAATTTATGAGTTTTAGTTTGACGTTTACAATAAAATCTCGATATTACATTGACGTTAAAATAGATAAAACTATATCAAAGAATTAGTACTCAGTTTAAAACCCCTGATTTTTAAGTTAAGCCATTCTTCAAGTAAATGTATGATTATGTTCTTGAAATGCTTGGAATTAGATGGCGAAGTTCATTTTCAAACTCTTTTTCTGATCAGCAATTTGTGTGGTTAATAAGGTTAAATAAAATTATATAAATTAAAATGTCCACTTAGTTGTAGCTAGAACTTGTTTCACCTTCGAAAATGTTTCATAAGGTTGTTTTTTAAAATAAATTTTATTGAATTTAGACTGCCTAAGGAATTTCTATGGGAATATATTTAAGACCTATAATTTATATAATACGCAGGTAAAAATAAACATTCGCTAAACTACAATAAAATCGGAAGAGTTTATTTTTAATAATTTAAACATAGTTGTGGACTTATAATATAATATTTGCTATAAAGATCTTTTGGTGCTTTCAAATGACCCGCCATTTTCACAGTCTAATAGACTAACTAGACTAGACTATAGACTAGACTCTAAGACTACTAGACTAACTATAGACTAGACTATAGACTAGACTATAGACTAGACGTACTCGACAACTAGAACTAACTATGACTAGACTATACTAGACTATAGACTAGACTATAGACTAGACTATAGACTAGACTATAAGACTAGACATGTAGACTGACTAGACTATAGACTAGACTATAGACTAGACTATAGACTAGACTATAGACTAGACTATAGACTAGACTATAGACTAGACTATAGACTAGACTATAGACTAGACTATAGACTAGACTATAGACTAGACTATAGACTAGACTATAGACTAGACTATAGACTAGACTAAAGACTAGACTATAGACTAGACTATAGACTAGACTATAGACTAGACTATAGACTAGACTATAGACTAGACTATAGACTAGACTAAACTATAGACTAGACTAGACTATAGACTAGACTAGACTAGACTAGACTAGACTAGACTAGACTAGAATAGACTAGACTAGACTAGACTACAGACTACAGACTACATACAGACTACAGACTAGACTAGACTATAGACTAGACTAGACTAGACTATAGACTAGACTAGACTAGACTAGACTAGACTAGACTAGACTAGACTATAGACTAGACTAGACTATAGACTAGACTAGACTATAGACTAGACTAGACTATAGACTAGACTAGACTATAGACTAGACTATAGACTAGACTAGACTAGACTATAGACTAGACTAGACTAGACTAGACTATAGACTAGACTAGACTATAGACTAGACTAGACTATAGACTAGACTAGACTAGACTATAGACTAGACTATAGACTAGACTAGACTATAGACTAGACTATAGACTAGACTATAGACTAGACTATAGACTAGACTATAGACTAGACTATAGACTAGACTATAGACTAGACTATAGACTAGACTATAGACTAGACTATAGACTAGACTATAGACTAGACTATAGACTAGACTATAGACTAGACTATAGACTAGACTATAGACTAGACTATAGACTAGACTATAGACTAGACTATAGACTAGACTATAGACTAGACTATAGACTAGACTAGACTATAGACTAGACTATAGACTAGACTAGACTATAGACTAGACTATAGACTAGACTATAGACTAGACTATAGACTAGACTATAGACTAGACTAGACTAGACTAGACTAGACTAGACTAGACTATAGACTAGACTATAGACTAGACTATAGACTAGACTATAGACTAGACTATAGACTAGACTATAGACTAGACTATAGACTAGACTATAGACTAGACTATAGACTAGACTATAGACTAGACTATAGACTAGACTATAGACTAGACTATAGACTAGACTATAGACTAGACTAGTAGACTAGACTATAGACTAGACTATAGACTAGACTATAGACTGACTATAGACTAGACTATAGACTAGACTATAGACTAGACTATAGACTAGACTATAGACTAGACTATAGACTAGACTATAGACTAGACTATAGACTAGACTATAGACTAGACTATAGACTTGACTATAGACTGTACTATAGACTGTACTATAGACTAGTGTATAGACTAGACTATACACTAGACTCTAGTGTATAGTCTAGTATAGACTAGACTATACACTAGACTCTAGTGTATAGTCTAGTATAGACTAGACTATACACTAGACTCTAGTGTATAGTCTAGTCTATACACTAGTCTATAGTACAGTCTATAGTACAGTCTATAGTCAAGTCTATAGTCTAGTCTATAGTCTAGTCTATAGTCTAGTCTATAGTCTAGTCTATAGTCTAGTCTATAGTCTAGTCTATAGTCTAGTCTATAGTCTAGTCATAGTCTAGTCTATAGTCTATCTAGTCTAGTCTATAGTCTAGTCTATAGTCTAGTCTATAGTCTAGTCTATAGTCTAGTCTATAGTCTAGTCTATAGTCTAGTCTATAGTCTAGTCTATAGTCTAGTCTATAGTCTAGTCTATAGTCTAGTCTATAGTCTAGTCTATAGTCTAGTCTATAGTCTAGTCTATAGTCTAGTCTATAGTCTAGTCTATAGTCTAGTCTATAGTCTAGTCTATAGTCTAGTCTATAGTCTAGTCTATAGTCTAGTCTATAGTCTAGTCTATAGTCTAGTCTATAGTCTAGTCTATAGTCTAGTCTATAGTCTAGTCTATAGTCTAGTCTATAGTCTAGTCTATAGTCTAGTCTATAGTCTAGTCTATAGTCTAGTCTATAGTCTAGTCTAGTCTAGTCTATAGTCTAGTCTAGTCTAGTCTATAGTCTAGTCTATAGTCTAGTCTATAGTCTAGTCTATAGTCTAGTCTATAGTCTAGTCTATAGTCTAGTCTATAGTCTAGTCTATAGTCTAGTCTATAGTCTAGTCTATAGTCTAGTCTATAGTCTAGTCTATAGTCTAGTCTATAGTCTAGTCTATAGTCTAGTCTATAGTCTAGTCTATAGTCTAGTCTATAGTCTAGTCTATAGTCTAGTCTATAGTCTAGTCTATAGTCTAGTCTATAGTCTAGTCTATAGTCTAGTCTATAGTCTAGTCTATAGTCTAGTCTATAGTCTAGTCTATAGTCTAGTCTATAGTCTAGTCTAGTCTAGTCTATAGTCTAGTCTAGTCTAGTCTAGTCTAGTCTAGTCTAGTCTAGTCTAGTCTAGTCTATAGTCTAGTCTAGTCTATAGTCTAGTCTATAGTCTAGTCTAGTCTATAGTCTAGTCTAGTCTATAGTCTAGTCTAGTCTATAGTCTAGTCTAGTCTATAGTCTAGTCTAGTCTAGTCTATAGTCTAGTCTAGTCTATAGTCTAGTCTAGTCTAGTCTAGTCTATAGTCTAGTCTAGTCTGTAGTCTGTAGTCTGTAGTCTAGTCTAGTCTAGTCTAGTCTAGTCTAGTCTAGTCTATAGTCTAGTCTAGTCTATAGTTTAGTCTAGTCTATAGTCTAGTCTATAGTCTAGTCTATAGTCTAGTCTATAGTCTAGTCTATAGTCTAGTCTATAGTCTAGTCTATAGTCTAGTCTTTAGTCTAGTCTATAGTCTAGTCTATAGTCTAGTCTATAGTCTAGTCTATAGTCTAGTCTATAGTCTAGTCTATAGTCTAGTCTATAGTCTAGTCTATAGTCTAGTCTATAGTCTAGTCTATAGTCTAGTCTATAGTCTAGTCTATAGTCTAGTCTATAGTCTAGTCTATAGTCTAGTCTATAGTCTAGTCTATAGTCTAGTCTATAGTCTAGTCTATAGTCTAGTCTATAGTCTAGTCTATAGTCTAGTCTATAGTCTAGTCTATAGTCTAGTCTATAGTCTATTCTACAGTCTAGTCTATAGTCTAGTCTATAGTCTAGTCTATAGTCTAGTCTATAGTCTAGTCTATAGTCTAGTCTATAGTCTAGTCTATAGTCTAGTCTATAGTCTAGTCTATAGACTGTGAAATGGCGGGTCATTTGAAAGCACCAAAAGATCTTTATAGCAAATATTATATTATAAGTCCACAACTATGTTTAAAATTATTAAAATAAACTCTTCCGATTTTATTGTAGTTTAGCGAATGTTTATTTTTACCTGCGTATTTATATAAATTATAGGTCTTAAATATATATCCCATAGAAATTCCTTAGGCAGTCTAAATTCAATAAAATTTATTTTAAAAACAACATTATGAAACATTTTCGAAGGTGAAACAAGTTCTAGCTACAACTAAGTGGACATTTTAATTTATATAATTTTATTTAACCTTATTAACCACACAAATTGCTGATCAGAAAAAGAGTTTGAAAATGAACTTCGCCATCTAATTCCAAGCATTTCAAGAACATAATCATACATTTACTTGAAGAATGGCTTAACTTAAAAATCAGGGGTTTTAAACTGAGTACTAATTCTTTGATATAGTTTTATCTATTTTAACGTCAATGTAATATCGAGATTTTATTGTAAACGTCAAACTAAAACTCATAAATTAAATTTTAATTTATTATTAACCTTTACAACAATATAATATTTATCTATGAAATAACAAATTATAAAACATTGCAATTTTCTGGAAACCCTCTTTTTTGAGTTGTGCTAAATTTGTAGTAAATTTGATTATAATAATACATATTTCTTGAAGTAAGAGTATTATATTGAGCTATAACGAATCTTATATACCCACTATCAAAGCTTGTAGTAAAACGATTTACCCTTTTATTAGATATCCATAAGTACATAGGTATGAATTTTATTATCGTGTATCGGAATTGATGAACACATTAATATGATTTTCGGTATACAGCCTTTGATTTGGATTTGGGTCATCAACCGAGTTCTAATACTAAAATGTTTGAATGGTTTAATGAGAATAAACTTTTATTCTCAAAACGGTGTTAGGGGATAAGGTAAATTATGAACCGATCGACATAGAATGTTGAAAACGATTTTGGATGAATTTTATACATGAATTTTAAAGAAGGTTCTACGTAATTAGGTAATTTTCTGAAACGGACCTTATATGGAGACTTGGATCCAGTATGATCCGATTCCTATTTTCCAGAAATGTTTGAATTACTACATATCTTTTTTAGAAAAATGTTTTGTCAATAACAATATAATTTAACAGTCTCTGGTGGGAATCGAACCCACAAACCCCAAACTGACAGGCTAGCACATTACCAACTAACCTACTGAGTTACCCTTCCTACTGAGTTACCCTTCCTACAAAACTTGTTTTAGTAGAATTTCTTTGCAATACTGGTATTTTTAAGCTAGTTATAAGCATTATAGTAATTTTCTTAAGGGGACCTTATATGGGGAGTAAGGTAAATTATGGACTTATCCTTATAAAATTAAGTACATATTAAGGTTTTTGTTTCCATGAAACTTGTTCATGTATAATTTCATTTTAATAATGGTACTTTTAAGCCCGTTATGAGCTTTCACTTTTGGAAGGGGACCTTATATGGGGAATATGATCAATTAAAGATCGATTTTTTATATAAATAGAGAGATTTTTCCCGCAGAACCTTTTAAAATTAAGTAGGAAGATTTATGTTCCAAAATATTTCTATGACATTTGTTCATACAGAATTTCATAGCAATTATTGTGTTTTAAGCTCGTTATGATCATTTGGACGGGGAACTTATACGTAAGTAGGATCAATTATAGACCGATTCTTAGAAAATTAAATAGGAGACCTTCTATAGGTGTCAATTATAGATCAATGTCAGCCAGAATAGTTTCTGGGTCCTTAAAACAAACTTGTGCAAAATACAATCACATTTTCTTCCTAATTAACATTTTGAAGACGATTTAAATCATATTCCGGGGTTCACTTGTATGGGGGCTATGTGATAGCATGGACCGATATTGCAAAAACATTTTTGATCAATATTTAATATTTTGGGAAATTTTCATCATTCTAGGTCTATAACTCTGATCTCTATCGTACCTTCAATAGATCGTCTAGATCGTCTTAGAAAAAGCCAGATTATATATACACTTTATGGAGTCTACAAACTGAATGACAAAACCAATATACCCCCCCAACTTTTTTGATAGTGGAAATAAAAAAGTTCACAATAAAGTTTTCCACTATCTATTAATAGTACTTTAACATAATCGAACGCCTTTCATAATATTACATAGTCTATAGTCTAGTCTATAGTCTAGTCTATAGTCTAGTCTATAGTCTAGTCTATAGTCTAGTCTATAGTCTAGTCTATAGTCTAGTCTATAGTCTATTCTACAGTCTAGTCTATAGTCTAGTCTATAGTCTAGTCTATAGTCTAGTCTATAGTCTAGTCTATAGTCTAGTCTATAGTCTAGTCTATAGTCTAGTCTATAGTCTAGTCTATAGTTTAGTCTATAGTCTAGTCTATAGTCTAGTCTATAGTCTAGTCTATAGTCTAGTCTATAGTCTAGTCTATAGTCTAGTCTATAGTCTAGTCTATAGTCTAGTCTATAGTCTGTGAAGGTAATTCTTAGCCGTTTGGTATAATTTAACGTGAGTGTATGACCAATAACTTTGGTCATTATAGTCATTTAGGGTATAAAATGGTCCATTATAGCGGTGTAGGGTATACAAATTATTCTTTAATTGTTATCAAGAAAATTGAGAACATTATTTTCGAGTAAGATTTCTATTGGAAAGTGTTTTGTAGCGTTTAAAAAATTGGTCTTTAATAGACCCCAAGTACGACAAAGTGTTAATATTTATGGAAATTTGATTCATTTGACATAATAATATTTGAAATGCTAAATTTATGATAAATCCATTTTTTTTTATAGTTTAGACCACAGAAAGTTTCTCAAATAATCCCAATACATTTTTATGCTTAAAAATTAGTGACGAGTTTTGTAATTTATTTTATGAATTTTGTATTTATTTTTCAAATATTTCTTATTAAATAAGTGTACATTAATATTTAATTTTTTTATGCTTATTTTTTTCATAGTTAATGTAAGTGTTAAGGATTTTATATATGTTAAATATCCTTAAATAAAACATTCATTTTATTTTATTATTATAAACCATTCATTATCATTGAATGTTATATACGTTTTAATTTTTTTTGTTTTGTTGTTTTATTTTGTGTTTTAATTAGTTTATGTATTATAATAACTTTCTTAAATACTTATTTATTTAAGCTTATTTAATTAGCATAATACGCAAAGTTTTTGTTTTTATTTTCTGCGGGATTTTTTTTTGTGTTTTTTTTTGGTTTTCAGTTTCCCTTACTTTTCTTTTTGTGGTGTATGTATGTATAAATGATTTAAAATATATTTATTAATTTATATTTAGTATGGATTTTTTTTAAGTAATATATATATATATTTTTTTTTGGTATTTGTTATATAATGGGAAAAATATGTTTAATGATGATGGGGTGATTTTCAAGCTGATTTGTTGTTGTTGTTGTTATTCGTATTTTCCATATTTAAAATCTAAAGAGTAAGAAACCCTTTTAAATTTTACACCTATAAAAATGATTTCCCTCTTTTGATTTTTCTTTAAATGTTTATCGTTTATTTTAAATTTCTTTTTTTTTTATTACGTCGGCGATATTTATATAAAAAAAAATTATACTTTGTTTTTACGAATTATGTATACATTTCTTAAAATGTTCCTTTCTAGTTGCTAGACATCGAATTAAAGAATATGTTTGGCTCATTTCAATTCAAAATGTCACGTATAAGAAATGAACATTGAAGAAATGTTAAATTAATATATTTTCTTTTTTTTCGAAATAAGTAATAATTTAGTTTAATTTATAATGAACTTAACATTCTATTTATGTATGTATTTATATACATTTCATAAATTAATTTAAAAAAAAATACTAACATGTCATAAAAAGGGCTCTTTGGAATTGCATTTTGTTTTAGTATAACTTCAATATTTTAAAGTTACAGTGTAACCAACCTATTGGTAACAATAGTTTCAATTACTTTTTGATTATTTTGGTAACTAATTACCTAATAAGAACTAAAGCTAATCTGCTAGATTAGAAATTGTTTAGAAACAGTTCAAAAATTTATTCTCAACCCGACACACAATCTTAAAACCTTGTCCTAAAAATTACATCATTCTTGCCTCTAGTATTAGTTTGTAGAAGGGGAAAGGGAAAAGAAAAGGGTTCAACTTGGGATATCAGTTAAGTTTATGTTCCGAAGTTTCTGAACATCGCATAATAACTTTCACATTTGGATCTTTTCACTGTAAAGGAGAGCTCAACATGTCCGATAACCCTCTATGTGTATTTCTTCGGATCTATTCAACATAACCTAAGTTCGGTGAGCAGTTATCTCAGGCAACAGTGCTCGCGAATTTCACTTTAGACTTAATGCTTTGGAATCCCATCAAATCGTTAGTCTATTTGTGCTACCAACTTCGCCCGGCGGCATGTTATGTTAATGAAAGATCCCACCTTAGTGTGTTAGCAATCCCGGAGAAAAGTGGTGCTATCAGTACCTGGTGATGATCGGCCTTTCCTTGCAATGGTTTGACATAGGGTCGAACCAGAGAACCACATAATCTGGTAACACGGGAACCGGTAACCCGCAGGGCAAAGTTTCGGACTTTGTTTTGTACCGGTTATTGGAGAGGTCCTTCCGGAGTGCACGTGGTATCAGTGGTTTAAACCCAAATTCGCGGGAAGATTATTATAAGTTCGATGCTGAAGGAGTGACTGTGGTACTAAGCGTTGGAATTGAATGAATAAGAAGTGATCTGGGTTGAATGGAAATGGATGAAAGGTATTTTATACAAGTGATGCCATTGAAAGTGGTGCAGCTGGTGATGATCAAATGTATCCTCGGCCTTTCCTTGGTATGGTTTGACATACGTTCGAACCAGAGAACCATATAACCTGGTACCACGGGAACCGGTAACCCGCAGGGCAAAGTTTCGGACTTTGTCTTGTCCCGGTTATTGGAGAGGTCCTTCCGGGGTACACGTGGTATCTGTGGTTTAAACCCAAATTCGCGGGAAGATTATTATAAGTTCGATGCTGGGGGAGTGACTGTGGTACTAAGCGTTGGAATTGAATTAATAAGAAGTGTTCTGGGTTGAATGGTATTGGATGAAAGGTATCTTATACAAGTGATACCATTGAATTTTCCTTCTATATCCCGGTATGTTCAAGGAAAAGCCCGTTCATACCAAATTTACTACAGTGTGTTCTCTGTGAGTAAGAACAAAGTCCTCGATTTATTTTATGGATTCGTGTTTCGGTCTACGTCTCTAGGTGCTGTTGCGACTCAACAAAGGCCATCCTTTCTGCGGAAGTGATGTTTTTGCATCACGGAAGTTAAGCAATGGTCAGAGATTAGATAGCTCGAGTACTTGAGCAAGGTGCTTGTGCATGAACCTGGTACAAAAATTGCAACCGGCGTATAAGATACACAAAGGAAGGAAGGAAGGTAGGAAGCCGTCTAGTCATCTTACCCAGTAGTAAATAAGGCCTTAAAGGCAGGTGTTCACGTAAAACACTTGGATATTCTTCTTTGTCAGCAATAATTAAATATTATCATGGTTTCATCATCATCCATAATGTTAATATATTAGCCAGGTCTGGCGCGTATCCCTCTTACACTTGTTCAGATTGAACTATATGGT
This sequence comes from Lucilia sericata, assembly GCF_015586225.1. NCBI lineage: Eukaryota > Metazoa > Arthropoda > Insecta > Diptera > Calliphoridae > Lucilia > Lucilia sericata. Next base: position 25,176 of record NW_023995502.1, on the reverse strand, counting down.
ACCACTTAAACACCTGAGTATCAGACCTCATGGTTTACTTAGCCTCAATTTAATGTCCCTAAGCCAAGCTTACTGTTACACTTCAGTAGGGGCAGACAAGAATGCTGGTATGAGTAATTGCCATACTCTGTATCATTCGCACTCATGCCAAAAGGTTAGGTCTTGAATATAATACTCAGTCATAATAAAGAGAACAAAGAGGCTTTGCTATATCATGAACTTATCATTATAACTGGGTGGTTTGCGGAAGTAGAAATAACAATATTAGAGTATCACAAAGGAATTAACAATTAAATGGACCTAAGTGAGCAGCTGCTTATGAAGTGGCTCCCATTTGAATCTAATCTAAGGTTACGGATTATTGCAAATATAGACTTTCGATTCGTATTAAATTATATTTTAAGAGAGAATCAAATGAAAAATGTTATTTCTAAAGTGTTAACAGTTCTTCTAGACATACTTGCTCTATGGCTCATTCATGTTCTGATCTCTGTCTCAAGAAAGTGTCACTAGCAAATCTACTTAAATTTCTTAAAGGTACCGAATGATTCTCTCTGGGAGTAACGGAATAAAAAATTCTGACCATTTAAGTGTTTCAAAATGTGTTCCGAGTGCTCTCGCGAGCTAATCTAACTAGTTCAGACTTTAAATCAAGAGTAAATCTAAAATATAAACAATGTGATTATATACTATGGTGATTGTGCGTCAATTGACGTGAATACGCTTAATATATATTTTCATTAAAAAAACAAATAAGAATATATAGTCGGACATGGCCGACCATATGATTGATATGAGCTCAAGAGCCCCATTCAATCATTTTCAATAGGCTTTGTCGTTAGGCCAAGAGAAAAGTTGGTGCCAAGTTTAACCAAATTATTTTGAAATTTGTGTAGTAGACTCTGAAAGTGATTCTGGTCTTTAGTTTAAGATGTAGAACCAATATTATTGGATGTTTAAATAAACGCCTTCCAGTAGGGTATAAATACACTTTTGTTGCTATTTAAACTTTTTAAAATTGCATACAAAATGCAAAAATATGCAAATTTATAAATAAATAATTAATATTTTATTTTTATTCTTAATAAGAGCCCCTTTTTTGCACCAAGAATAAAAAAAAAACAAAAGAACAACATAAAAAATATTATGCATTTACAAAAAAAAAAAAAAAAAAATAATTTTAAAATTATGCACATTTCTTATAAAAATTAACGCTTTGTTACTTTAAAATAAATAAATTTTTAGGTGGTTTGAAATTAAAAACATCAAAAATTTAAAGCATTTTTTTTATTATTTGTTTATGGAGGAACTTGTAAAAATGGTCCCTTATAATTAATACATTCTATATATTTACTCGTATTTATGTAAAACTGTTAGTTTTATTTTTTTCTACAAAATGTGCATAAATTAAAATAAACTAAAATATAGTTTTCATTTTCTTTTCTTTTTTTTTATATAAAAAACTTTTGGACGGAAAATAAACTCAGAATTTTAATTAAAAAAAAATGTTATTTTAAAGAAAATTTATTGTAAAACATAAAATATTACGGATTTTTTCCATCCAGTTGTAAGTTTTGGAAAAAATTTTACTCGTCAATATTATAAACAAAAATAATTAGCACTTTTTTAGGTTTTTTTTTTTTTTTTGTAATTTGTTTAACCTTTAAATGTTACTAAATATTTTTATTTACATTTGTTGAGATTTTATAATTTTTGGATTTATAAAACCTTTTTTTTAGCTATTGTTTATTTTAGTTTTCTTTTTAAGCTTTTTAAAAGCTAATAATTATTTTTTAAAAAAATATTAAATTTATTTTCTTTAAGTTTTATTATTTATGTATTTTTTATTATTATTATTTATTTTAATTCAATTATTTTTGTTTTATGTTTAATTTAAAGCTTTATACAACACTTGTGTTTTTTTTTCTATTTTAATTTAAAGTAAACTAAAATCAAAAGGTTATTTCAATTTAAATAATAAATAGTGACAGGTTAGGGAAATAGGTTTGTCATTAAGTGTTTTTATTTGTTTAGAATTTTATGAAAATTACTCTATTCAGAATAATTATTTTTACTTACAAATGTTCTGGAAGTTTGTATGCATGTCTCGTTTTATTTGTTACCCAACAGTCTATAAAATACATAAATATGTTGTCTTTATTTTGTAATCGAAACCAATTCATTTTGAATTAAAAAATATATAAAATTAAAAGGAAATCCTACTCTAGAGTAAGCTACAGAAAAGAGCAATAAAATTTTGTTAAATTTTAAGAGAAATAAATATAATTTGGTTTTTTGCCTAGTCTTTAATTGTTCTAAATTCCAAATTTAAAAATATCGCTTTTTTTAAAATAATTTTAAATGCTGTAAATAAATGGTAAATCTTCATAAAACCAAGAGAACACACAGTTCTTATCTTCTACATAATTCATATCAAATGAAAGGTCTTATGAATATCTTTCTTTTGATATAAATATTGCTTAATTAGCAACTCTTCGAAATCATGTCTATTAGGATATTTAAAACTTTAGATCCTTAAGATATCTAGGGCATTTTGAATATAGACTAATCTATAGACTAGTCTATGGACTACTCTATAGACTAGTCTATGGACTACTCTAGAGACTAGTCTATGGACTACTCTAGAGACTAGTCTATGGACTACTCTAGAGACTAGTCTATGGACTACTCTAGAGACTAGTCTATGGACTACTCTAGAGACTAGTCTATGGACTACTCTAGAGACTTGTCTATGGACTACTCTAGAGACTAGTCTATGGACTACTCTAGAGACTAGTCTATGGACTACTCTAGAGGCTAGTCTATGGACTACTCTAGAGACTAGTCTATGGACTACTCTATAGGACTGCTCTATAGACTAGTCTATGGACTACTCTAGTGACTAGTCTATGAACTACTCTAGAGACTAGTCTATGAACTACTCTATAGACTAGTCTATGGACTACTCTATAGACTAGTCTATGGACTACTCTATAGACTAGTCTATGGACTACTCTATAGACTACTCTATAGACTAGTCTATGGACTACTCTATAGACTAGTCTATGGACTACTCTATAGACTAGTCTATGGACTACTCTATAGACTAGTCTTTGGACTACTCTATATACTAGTCTATTGACTACTCTATAGACTAGTTTATGTACTACTCTATAGATTAGTCTATGGACTACTCTATGGACTAGTCTATAAACTACTCTATAGACTAACCTATGGACTACTCTATAGACAAGTCTTCGGACTACTCTATAGACTAGTCTATGGACTACTCTATAGACTAGTCTATGAAATACTCTATAGACTAGTCTGTGGATTACTCTACAGACTAATCGATAGGCTACTCTATGGACTACTGTTTAAACTAGTCTATGGACTACTCTATAGCCTAGTCTATGGACTACTATAGAGACTAGTCTATGGACTACTCTATAGACTGCTGTATAGACTAGTCTATGAAATACTTTAAAGACTAGTATATGAACTACTCCAAAGACTAGTCTATGAACTACTCCATAGACTAGTCTATGGACTACTGTATAGACTACTCTATAGACAAGTCTATGGACTACTCTATAAACCAGTCTGTGGATTACTCTACAGACTAGTCTATGGACTACTCCATAGACTACTGTATAAACTAGTCATGGACTACTCTATAGACTAGTCTATGGACTACTCTATAGACTACTGTATAGACTAGTCTATGAACTACTCTATAGTCTGTGGACTACTCTATAGACTAGTCTATGAAGATCTTTAAGAATTGAATGACGAAAAAAACATTTGCATTTAGTAATATGTAATCTAAATAGCCAGTTCAAAGGTGGAATTTATTGAAATGTGTTATTTCATACGCAATAGACAAATACAATCGAGTGTTTAATAAAAAAATAAAAAAATTCTCTAATTCTTTTTTCGAAAATTTAATTATCAATTCTTCAAACGCATTACCTACGATTTGATTTTGGCAATTTATTCGTATGAAGTTTTCGATTTAATTGAATGCTCTGAAAATGAATTACTGTGGAATGTTAAATTCTTTTTGAACTTTTACTTTTCGCTTTTTTAGTCTATAAATTATCAAGTTTCCGGATTAGCCCATTGACTTGTAGTCTGTTGATTAGACTTTTGACTAGTCTATGGACAGGTCTATTGACTGGAATGGACTATTCAATACACTAGTCTATTTACTGGTATATCGACTATTGACTGGTCTGAGGACTAGTCTATTGACTAGTTTGTTGAATAGTCTATTAACTATTCTATAGAATTGTCTATTGACTAGTCTACTGGCTGGCATATGGACTATTCTGTTGTTTAATCTACGAACTAGTCTATAGACTAGCCTATTGAGTAAACAATGAACTATTCTATGCACAAGTATATTGACTAAACTATGGACTATGTTTGTCCTATTTTTTTTTAAACTTCATGACAACAGTTTCCTAGAAAAAAACTAAATTTTATCAAAATAAAATAAATAAAGATGAGGCACAGGCATAATTATTTTCATATTTTTTTTCTTTCTTTTTTTTTGTTTAATTTATCGGTGTGTTTTTATATAGTAAAACTTAAACTAAAGATATATAAATTATACAATAAAGACAACATATAAAAACTAAATAAAAAAAAAAGATAAATATTATAAATATTTTATTTTTTTCATTATTTTTTTCCACTTTATTTATCATTTTCTTGTTGTTGTATGAATGTGCGCATATAAATTATTATTAATTAATATTTTTCATTTATTTCTTCTTAAATATTTTCTTTTTAAATTTATTTTTAAATAAAAAGCATTAAAAATATGACACAAATTAAAAAGTTAGCTTTAGTTTTAAACATTTTAAAATAAATGAAAACAAACAAAAAAATAATCATTATAAAATATAATAATAGAAATAAACTAACAAATGAGACAATTATTATTATTATTATAATTTTTTTTTATAATTATTACATGTTTCTTTTTTTCTTTAAATATAGGCATAATATATTTTATATAATATATCAAGAGTAAATTATTATTATTTTTTTAATATTTTTAAACATTTTACAAAAAGAAAATCAAAGGAAAAAAATTAATAGTTTGTTCTTTAAATATTTTCTTTGTTGTAGTTGTAGTAAAGGAAACAAAATTAAAAAAGCATTTTACAATAGTTTTTTTTTTCTTGAATTTGTTTTAACTATTTTTAATTATTTAATTAATTAAGATTATGTTTAAATGAAACAAATAATGAACAAAATAAGCGTTAATACTTAGGTGAATGAGAGTTATTTGCAACTAAACTTCATTTCTCTAATTCTGAGTTTGTTTTTAGAAATAAAGAATTTTTGAAAAATGTTTATTTTTATCTTAACACTTATTTTGTTTAAATATTTATTTCATTTTAAACATAACTTAATAATTTTTTTTTTTGCAAAATACAAAAAAATACATACGAGTACATAAGTTTGTGTTTATTATATGATCGAGATGTTTGTGCTTTTTTTATGTAAATAAACCAGTAGAGAATTAAACAAAAAATATATATTATAAAATCAAATAATAAATTCACTAGTTTTGATAAAGTAGTAACAATTAATGCGTTATATCATTTACAAACTAATATTATTAAAATGTTTATAAAGAAATCCAAATATTTCATGATAAAAAAAATATTTTAAAATTTAAAAAAGTATTTACCTAAGTATTAGGTAGTAATTTGAAAGAGCTTATAAAAGTTTATTTAAAAGTAAAAATATAGAAAATAAATCACTTCCATTTTTTATAGAAAAATATATATTTCAAATCGATATACACAATACCCCCTTTCTAATATTGAATCATTTTTTCCTTATATAAACCCTTAAAACATCTATAAGAGTGGTCCAATCATTTCCATTTTTGACAGTGATGTAATTAAATAAATGTAAACTTCGTTCTTGATAACTTTAATTTTTAAAGAAAAATTCTTGTTTTAAACTTAAAATCAGTTGTTCCATAACAAATCGGTTGTTTTTTGAAAATATCAAAATTATTGCTTTGATTACTTTAATGTTTCTACAGAAACAATTTTTCTACTGGAAAAAGGCTGTAGACCTGATCGATAAACAAAAGTATAACAGTTTTTCTATAAAAAGAAAATACTTGTATCTGCGAAATTATGTCGTGTTTAGAATAGTTTTTTTTTTTTTTTTTGAAAATTTCTGTATAAAAGCATTGTTATGGCAACAATAACAGATTTTCTATATCTGTATAACAGTTTTTCTACATCTGTATAACAGTTTTTCTTTAGAAAAAATGTCATTATAACAGTTTTACTATAGAAAAATATCTGTATAACAGTTTTTCCTGTAGAACAATGTATAACAGTTTTTTCTATAGAATAATATCTGTATAACAGTTTTTTCCTGTATAACAATGTCTGTATAACAGTTTTTTCTGCAAAAATTTTCGTAATAAAAGTTTTCCTGTAGAAAAATGTCGGTATAACAGTTTTTATCTGTCTGTATGACAGTTTTATATATAACAATAACAGTTTTCCTATGTCTGTATAACAGTTTTCCTGCAGAAAAATATGTGTATAACAATTTTTTTATATAAAATTGTCTTTATAACAGTTTTTTATAGAAGAATATTGGTATAACAGTTTTTTTCTATAGAAACATTTCTGTATAACAGTTTTTCTTGTAGAACAATGTCTGCATGACAGTTTTTTTGAAGAAAAATTTCTGTATAACAGTTTTTATATGTAAAAATTCTCTATATAAGAGTTTTTTTGTAGAAAATAGTCTTTATTAGAATTTTATGTAGAAAATTTTAGTATAACAGTTTTTTCTGTATAAAAATGTGTGTATAACACATTTTCTACAGCAAAATACTTATATAAGAGTTTTTCTATATAAAATTCTATTTTTTTTTCAATTGAAAAATATCTGTATAACACTTTTTCTATAGAAAAATGTCTGATAACTACACAGAAATGTAAATTATTACAGATTTTTTATGGAAAACCATATGTATAACAGTTTTGCTATAGAAAATATATCTCCGCAAGAGTTTTTCTATAGAAAAGTGTCTGTATAACAGTTTTTATACAAAGATATTTGTTTGTAAAAGTTTCCTAAAGAAATTTTTCTGTATATAACAGTTTCTATCACAAAATGGATGTATAACAACTTTTCTATAGAAAAATTATGTATGACAGGTTTTTTTGTAGAAAACCGTTTGTATAACAGTTTTGTTATAGGAAATATCTAACCGCTACAGTTTTTCCAGGGAAAAGTGTTTGTATAACAGTTTTTTATACAAAAATATCTGTGTGTAAATGTTTTTCTACAGAAAAATATGTGGCTGTAAGAGTTTATATCAGAAAATATCTGTATAACAGTTTTTCTATAGAAAATCATTTGTAAAACAGTTTTGTTGTAAAAATATCCCTCGACAATAGTTTTTCTATAGAAAAATGTGAGTATAGCTGTGAGTATAACTGTTTTTAATCAATCTGTGTGTAAAAGTTCTGTCTGTAACAGTTTATATCTGAAAATACCTGTATAACAGTTTTACTACAGAAAAGGTTTTTCTATAGAAAATCATTTGTACAACAGTTTTGTTGTTAAAAATATCCGTCCGCAATAGTTTTTCTATAGAAAAATATGTGTATAACAGTTTTTTTAATCAAAAATATCTGTCTGTGAAAGTTTTTCTATAGAAAAATATCTGTTTATAGCAATTTATATCTAAAAATGTGTGTATAACAGTTTTTCTACAAAAAATATAAAGTAAAACTGTTTTCTTATGAAAATGTCTTCACGACAATATTTTTTATAGAAAAAGGTCTGCCTAATGATAGTTTTTATATAAAGATTTCAGTATAACAGTTAATCTATATACATTTCTGTATTGCAGGTTTTTAATATAGAGACAGAGGCACAAATTTTTTTAAATGTTAAAATTTAAATAAAACAATTTTTTAGAATATAACAAATTAAAGAAAATCGTATAGAACATGTTTTTAAATCATAACCTGTGTTCAATGAAAAGTCCAAAACTAAATTTTTAGTCACTTTTAGTACTTTTAAGTTTAGCAGGGAAACAGAAACGAATAAGCAGGGGTTGATCCGCGGTATTAGATAATTGTGTATCTTCGACTCGAAAAACTAAGGATCTTATCCTTAAACACTTATCAAAGGTTTATAGGATGAATTTTGTTTAGAAATTTGTTTTATAAACCTTTGATAACTTGTTATGAATAAGTTTCTAAATGAAATTTAAAAAAATATAAAATAAAAAAATTTTATGGAAATTCGAAATAACAATTTTGTTTAATATTTATGGTATTCAATTTAATTACAATTTAATATTTTACTAAATAATTTTGAAACTTGAAATTTTGTGTCATAAATTTTTTATAAAAAAAAACTTTCTAAATGCAAAATTTTGTTAAAAAAAAAATACGTTTAAAAAGAAATGTTTTAAAGAAGAAAAATGTTTAGAGAATTATTAATTATAAAATATTTATTAAAAAAAAAATTTTTGAAAAAATGATTTCATACTTTTATTAAGAGATTTATATTAAAAGTCAGCTTTAAGTTAAGCTTAAAAGTTATGTTCTTAATGTGGGTTTAGCAAAAACAAATATGGTTTTGAAAACGTTAGAAAGAAACTGAAGCTTTGATAGGAAAAAAAAGTACCTTTTAAAATAAAAGTACGTTATTGGTTTAACTAAAGGTACCTTATTTATTTAAGCATTACATTAACTATTTGTGCGAGACTTTTACAGCTGCAATAATACATTTTTCTTGTATGTTTAGAGCGTAAACATTAAGTTACTACTTTATTATTTAAAAAAAATATATATATAAAAAATTTGAATTAAAAAAAGTTTTTATTACTAAATGTTGTGACTTTTTAAACGATTTATTTAAAATCTAATTAAATTTTCTCATTGTCCCTGGCATTAACAAGCTAGTGTTAGTTTAAACCTGGAGGAGTGGAGGTTTCACTCTTATCTATAACTATTAAAGGTTTATAACTTGTTATAATTTCAAATAAATTGTTTTATAAAGTCACAAAAACATAAGCAAAAGTAAGAAATTTGAAAGAAATTTGTTATAAATTTAAATATAATAAAAAAAGAACTTTCTCTACTGGTTATTTAATTAAAAGTTAAAATAAATTTATAGGGTAGTTAATAATAAGACAATTGTTTAAATTTATTAATTTTTTTTTTGCTGCTAGTTTTAACAAAACACTTGCACAAAAAAGGCAGCGATTTGTAATGCTGCTTTTTTTGTGAGGTTTTTGTGTGCTTTTTGACGTAGTTGTTGTTTTTGTTTTAAATTATGTTTTTTCATTTCATTAAACTTATGTTTTAGGGGAGATTGTTTGTTTTATTTTTTATTATTATAAACTTTTTTTTATAATTTTCTTAAAAGTTTTCGGTTATTTTATTGAATTATTTTTGTTTAATTAGTTGAAATTTGTTTGTATGAAAGGGGTTTATAGGGGGAGGGGTTTGGAGTAGTTGTTTTCTTTTTTTTAATTCAATTTTACATTAAATGTATGTGTGTTAAATTTTTATGTTTTTCTTTTCATTTATTTATATAATTTTTTGTTTTTTTTTTTATATTAAATTAGTTATACATTTACAAATAAATGTTGTTGTTTTTATTTTTGGGTTGTGTATGCGTGTTTTGTTTCTATTTTTTTTTTGTTTGTTTTTAATTAAATTTTATATATAAATATATATTTTATTATAATTATTTTATAAATTATAATTAGTCATCATAGTAGTACCACCCATAAAGATCTTCATAAAAATGTGGTTTTTATAAAAAAAAAAAAATAATTTTTTTATTTTCTTTTTTTTTTAAGGGATTTTTATGTAAATCTTTTTCGTAAGATGTTTTGTTGTTGTTGTTTTTGTTTTCAAACCCCTTAATTAGTTTTTTTATTTTTACACTTTAATTATTTTATTTTTATTTAAATATTTTTTTCCTTTTTTTTATATAATTTGTTATAAAGTATATAATTTGTTTGTTATAATTAGCGTTATAAAATGGTTGGTTTTTTTTTATTTATTTATTAATTATTTATTAAATTAGTATATTTTTTCATTTTCCTTTATCATATTCAATATTTTTTCGGTTTTGTGGTATTTTTGTTTTTTAAGAAATTTTGTATTAAATATTTGTTTTATTATTATTTTTCTGGTTTATTCTTATTTATTTCTTAATAAATTTTCTTTTGACTTATTTTCTTTTTTTTTGTGTATGTGTGTGTGTGTTTATAAGGAATTTATTCATAATTAATAAAATCACAAAATTAGTTCTTTTGTTGCCTAAAACCTGTTTAGACCAAGTTATATTCCTTAAGATTTGATTGGAGAATCGTATCCTTAACAGCTGCAAACACAAATCTTATATTTTCCGTATCTAGTTTGGGGGGAAATAAAAAAAAAGAAAAAGGAATTTAATATATTAAAAGTTGTCACAAAAAATATTTTATTATATTAAACAATTTTTAAATTTATCAAAGGTTTATACAACAAATTTTATTACGAACTTTTTGTACTTTGATAAATTTAATAATTGTTAATGAATAATTTTTAAAATAACATCATTCACACATTAAAACGCTTGAAAAATTATGAAGTAAGACAGTTCCTCCGACTTTAACATCTCTGAAATCAGAATGGCTCCTTTTATAAAAACGATGCGTTTTTAATTATATGTTTCTAGGTTTAATATTAAAAAATCAAAATGTACCAATTGAAAAGGTTCCAAAAAGTATACTCCTATAAATTTTCATTCCATCAGGATCCTATATTTATGATTTTATGTTTCTAGGTTCAATAATTCGCAAAATTAAAAAAAGTTTGAATGACGGCAAAGTACGCGAAACTCGCTTTTACAAATTTCAATGCAAAAGTACCAATTGAAGAATATAAAGTACCAACAAATTCTCTTTTATACATTTTCATTTCATAAGGATCTAATATGTCTGATTATATGTTTCTAGGTTTACTATCATAGAAAATTGGAGGTTTTCCATCTATGTCCATTTTCTTCTTTTAACTCATCTGAGGGGGTTTTAATTTCACTATTTTTTCATCTTTCTCTCTCTTGTTATGGAGTCTTCTTTCTAAGTAGATTCTTTGTTTATCCTTAAAGGGAAAATTACCTTATGGTATATAACCCTTTTATAGTAAACTTAACTAGGCAGCTATTTGACAAAGAGCCAAATGCATCCGAAAATTAAAGACATTTCCTCTAACGTCTAACCACCTGGGTAGCTATAATTCTCCTTTCGTCGAATGTAATCTTTTTAAACGAGAGTGAATATAGTCGTAACTAAACTGTACCCTTTCGACGAGCTTTCTGTCTCCAACTAACTGACTTCCTCGCTGGAAAAACTTATGTCGAAATGCCTAATCAGTTAGGCAATCAGCTGACTAGGGGTAACTGTTCCTCAAAATTGCTGGGAACAAATCAAGCCTATTGTCTGTTCTGTTCTAAACTGAGACATATCCCACATCGAAGCAAATAGTAGGGCAAGGCCTGGACTCTAAGACGAGCTAGACAAAATCTCCTAACCACTTCATTCTAAATAGTTTTTAACAGGTATTGTAATATGTGACCAAGCTTTGTCATAATGAATTATTAATCTTTCACTTCAAACGTATCAGTTGCATTCGCTATAGTTTCTGGTTAACATGCATTTACATCTACTACTCTCTTGCTAAAAAAATGGGATTACATGATCCACAACATGTTATTACATAATGCATTCATGCTGCATTACATAGGACTATCATTGTACTCCAATAATGTAGACTGCTCTATAGACCAGAAAATAGACTACTCTTTATACTTAACAAGACTAACACTGTACTATTGACTAGACCATTGATGGGCTGGACTGGACTGTAGAAAATACCATAGACAATTGACTTCATAATAGGCTAGACTATAGGCTACTCTATAGACTAAACTATAGGCTACTCTATAAACTAAACTATAGGCTACTCTATAGAATAGACTATGGACTACTCCATAGACTAGACTATAGACTCTATCGACTAGAAAATTGACTATGAACAGTTAGTTAGTTAGTATTTAGTTTGAATGGAAGATGTACATATATACATACATCAAATCCGAAGAAATACACCTAGGCCTCTATTGGGCCTGCTGTGCGCTCCTTAACCAGTGCCTCAGGTGGGAATCGAACCCACCACCTCCGGTCTACCAGACTCGAACACTAACCAGTAACCTACCGGAGGCCACTATGAACAAGACTATAGACAAGACTATATAGAATATTGTCTAAACTATTGACTATACTATTGAATAGACTACAGGGTAGACTATAGACTAAACTGTAAAAGACTAGACTATAGGCTAGACCATTATCTGGACTATGGACAAGACTGTAGAAAACCCTATACATATTATAGACTATTGATTATACTCTTGACTTGATTATAGGCTAGACTATAGACAATAGTCTATATAGTCTTATTCATAGTCTAGTCCACAATCAAGTCTGGTCTATAGAGTAGTATATAGTCTAGTCTATAGAGTAGTATATAGTCTAGTCCATATAGTAGTCTATAGTCTTGTCTACAAAGTAGTCTATAGTCTTGTCTATGGAGAATACCATAGTCTAGTCTATAGAGTAGTCTAGCCTATAGTCTATTCAATAGTCCATAGTCCAGTAAATAGGCTGGTCCATAGTTCAGTCAATGGTCTAGTCTAGAGTATTCCATAGTCTAGTCTATAGAGTAGCCTACAGTTTAGTCTATATATAGAATAGTCTAGTCTATAGACTAGAATATAGATTAGTTTATAGACTAGACTATAGACTACTCTATAGACTAAAGTATAGGCTACTATATAAACTAGACTATGGACTACCCTATAGACTATAGGCTATTTATAGTCTAGTCCATAAACTAGACTACTCTATAGAATAAACTATAGGCTACTCTATAGACTATGGACTACTAAATAGACTAGACTATACACTACCCTATAGACTAGACCATTGACTGAACTATGGACCAGTCCATTTACTGAACTATGGACGAGTCCATTTACTGAACTATAGACTAGACTATTGATTAGACTATAGGCCAGACTACAGGTTAGACTACTTTATAGACTAGATAATAGTCTTCTCCATAGACAAGACTATAGACTACTTTATAGACAAGACTATAGACTACTATATAGACTAGACTAGACTGTGGACTAGACTATAAACAAGACTATATAGACTATTGACTAAATTGTTAACTAGACTATTGACTAGACTATAGGCCAGACTATAGGCTAGACTACTCTATAGAATAGACAATGGTCTTTTCCATAGACAAGACTATAGACTACTATATAGACTAGACTACTCTAGACTAGACTATGGACTACTCTAGTCTCTAGTCTGGTCTAGACTATAAACAAGACTATATAGACTATTGACTAAATTATTAATTAGACAACTGACTGGACTATAGACTAAACTACACTCAAACCTCGTTTTATGCGATTAATTCGTTTCGCAAAAAAGTGCATAATTCAAATTCGCACAAAACGATACACTAGCTCCATACAAAATCCACTAATTGGGTTTTAGATAAAAAGGCGCACATTTTCAAATTATTCCCATAAAAGTCAAACAAAATCGCATATAAAAAATCAAAAAAATTTAATTCTTTACTAAAATTATAAAAAATAAAGAAAAATAAAGGAAACAAACAACAAAATAATACCAATTCCAAATAATGAAGAAAATATACAACATTTCATAAAAATAAAACTTAATATTTCTTCATGTACAAAGGATTTGAACAATACTTTATATATCCGAACCGGAATTGGTAAAAAATCAGTAGTTGTACTTTGTTGATCAATTTTTTTTGGATGTATGTGGACCAAAATCTTCCTTAAAATCATTTTTGCAAAGAAAAATTTTAGAATTTTGAAACCGCACTAATTCAAATTCGCATAAAACGAGGTTTAAGTGTATATAGATAATACTATAGATTTGACTATGGACTAGACTATAGGCTAGACTATAGAGTAGACTATAGCCATGAAATTAAAGACTAGACTACAGACTAGTTTATTGACAACTATTTGGACTGGTTACAAAACGGAACGAAAATGTTGTGGGGGTACCGCGGTATTTTTCGATATCAAAAAGTACTATAGTACTGAATTTTCCATGCCTGATAGAGGAGCTTAAATTATATTTGAACAGTGAACAAGAATTTTGTCTCAATTTTTTCATTCATTGGGGTTTCTAAACATAAATCTGCCAAAAATTTTTCGATGTTTTGTAACAGTACGGACAGCTAAATCGCTGTCTTTGTCGTCGATAACTTTGCTTCCTTAACATTCTTACGAAGTAGAACAACCAAAAAATATCTAGTTAGTTAGTAACATAGTTAAATTAAACCGTTGCGTCTGATTAATTATATTATAAATAATAAAAACACATAAAATTATTTTAATAATTTATTTATAAGATTCTACGAAATGATATAGTAAAATTAAAATTTAATTAAAAATAATAATTAATTACATAATTTTTTCATTTTTTTTGTAATGTTATTTTTTTTTTGCATTTTATTCATATTTTTCGTGTTGTTCATAAAAATTCCAAATAAGGCTGGCGCAATATATTTATATGCGTTATGTAAGTTTGTAGAAAGGAGTATTAGGAAAGAAATATAAAATTGAACATAAAAACAAACAGCCAATATGTATACTTAACCCAAATTAAATTCTTTAAGAGCATTTTGCATAATTGTATCTTTTACGGCGCAAAATACAAGTTTAATATTTTCAGTATCTGTTGAGATATGTCGGGATTTAAAAAGAAATAATTAAGAAAGAAAATTAGAATTTATTTGAAAACAAAGAAGTTATAATAACAAAAGAAATATTGCAAAAGCAAAGTTAACAAAAATCTAAATAAAAACTAGCAGAATACACATATGAATAGAAATGATGAAAATATTGAAAACAAAAATTGTTTAAAAAATACCTGGTTTTTATTAGCTTCCTGACCAAAACTTGATCACAACTTTGTAGTGAGAATAACGATATCAAAATCTCATACCCATATATATATACAAACACACATACTTGTACTCATAATCATTCATACAATTCTTAAAAATAAAGACATATTTAAGATATTTCTGTACCAGTACTTGATAACCAAATCACTGGTTGATAAGAGAACAATTTTGTTATTACAGAGCTTGATTAACATCTGAAAGAACATTATCCCTTCAAACAAAAGCTCTGTAATCTAATTTGTAAAAATTCCTAAACAATACCAACTTACCTGTAGCACATGTAAAATGAGAATAAATGATTTTCTCAGAATCTGGATTTAAATCCACAAACATACGTAAGATAAATTCACGGGCGGCAATGGCATCTCTTTGTGGGCCTAGATAATTTTTCAAAAAATACAAAAAAAGTGTTCAAAATGTTTAAAGCGAATCAAGCAATACTGTTTAGCAATATTTTTCTTATAACTCCATTATTATACATTATATACTAAACTAGCACATTACAACTTATGACACAAATGTTATGAATTCAAGACGTAGATTACAACCAAAAATTATAATTTGAGCATTTTAAATAATAAGTTTGTGTATTATCGTATACAACCTGTGGCTGTAGTAAAATGAGAATAACATTGACGTTCTGGATCAGGATTTGCTGCTAAATATTTTTTCAATATAAATTGTTTTGCAGCGGCATGATCGCATTTAGGACCTTTAAAGGACCATTATAAAGTTTTAAATAAAAATTAAAAAAACATTTTGTTTTAATAAGATTAAAACAATTAAATCAAATTGAAAAAAATTATAACATTTTAATTTATTTTAAAGAGACATAACTTAAATATGATTTAAACTTAAAATAAAGTATCATTCATATCATATCAGTTTGTAGCCTAGTCTGTAGTCTAGTCCGTAGTCTAGTCGGTAGTCTATAGTCTAGTATATATATAGTCTAGTTTATAGTCAAGTCTACAGTCCAGTATTTTGACTTTATGTGAACTAGTCTATAGCCTGGTGTAAATTCTGATCTATATTCTAGCCTATAGTATAGTCTATAGTGCAGCATATTATCAAGTCTATAGTGTAGTCTATACCCCAGTATGTAGTCTAGTATGTTGTCTAGTCTGTAGTCTAGTATATATAAAGTCTAATTTATATTCAAGTTTATAGTCTAATTTATATTCCAGTTTATAGTCTATGTAGTCTGTAGTATAGTCAATATAAATTGAAAAAAATTATAACATTTTAATTTATTTTAAAGAGACATAACTTAAATATGATTTAAACTTAAAATAAAGTATCATTCATATCATATCAGTTTGTAGCCTAGTCTGTAGTCTAGTCCGTAGTCTAGTCGGTAGTCTATAGTCTAGTATATATATAGTCTAGTTTATAGTCAAGTCTACAGTCCAGTATTTTGACTTTATGTGAACTAGTCTATAGCCTGGTGTAAATTCTGATCTATATTCTAGCCTATAGTATAGTCTATAGTGCAGCATATTATCAAGTCTATAGTGTAGTCTATACCCCAGTATGTAGTCTAGTATGTTGTCTAGTCTGTAGTCTAGTATATATAAAGTCTAATTTATATTCAAGTTTATAGTCTAATTTATATTCCAGTTTATAGTGTATGTAGTCTGTAGTATAGTCTGTAGTCTAGTCTGTAGTCTAGTCTGTAGTCTAGTCTATAGTCTAGTCTATAGACTAGTCTTTAGTCTTGTTTTAAGTCTAGTATATAGTGTAGGTTATAGTATATTCTACAGTCTAGTCTATAGTCAAGTCTGTAGTCTAGTCTAAAGTCTAGTCTGTAGTCTAGTCTATATTCAAGTCTGTAGTATAGTCTATTGTCTAGGCTGTTGTCTAGCCTGTTGTCTAGTCTGTAGTCTACTCTATTGTCTAGTTTATAGTCTAGTTTATAGTCTAGTCTGTAATCTAGGCTATAGACTAGACTATAGACTGTACTACAGCCTAGATTATAGACTAGACTATATACTAGACTATAGACTAGACTATAGACTAGACTATATACTAGACTATAGACTAGACTATATACTAGACTATAGACTAGACTATAGACTAGACTATAGACTAGACTAGACAACAGCGTAGACTATAGACTAGACTACCGCCTAGACTATAGAATAGACTATAAAATAGATTATAGACTAGACTATAGGCTGTAGTCAATTCTATAGTCTAGGCTGTAGTCTAGGCTGTAGTCTATTCTATAGTCTAGTATATATTCTAGTCGGTAGTCTAGTATATAGTCTAGTCTGTGGTCTAGTCTATAGGCTAGGATGAAGTCTAGTCTATAATAATAGTATATAGTCTAGGCTGTAGTATGGTCTGTAGTCTAGTATATAGTCTAGGCTATAGTCTAGGCTGTAGTCTAGTCTATATTCTAGTCCGTAGACTTGTCTGTAGTCTGGCCGATTGTCTAGTCTGTAGTCTAGTCTATAGTTTAGTCTGTAGTCTAGTCGATAGTGTAATCTGTAGTCGAGTCTATAGTCTAGGCTATAATGTAGTCTGTAGCCTATTATATAGTTTAGTCTATATTCTAGTTTGTAGTCTAGTCTGTAGTCTAGTCTGTAGTGTAGTATATAACCCAGTCTGTAGTGCTGCATATAGTCTAGTCTATAGTCTGGTGTAGTCTATAGTATAGTCTGTGGTCTAGTATATAGCCTTGTCTGTAGTCTAGTCTTTAGTCTATTATATGGTGTAGTCTATAGTCTATGCTATAGTCTAGTCCTTAGTCTATGCTTTAGTCTAGTCCTTAGTCTAGTCTGTAGTCTAGTCTGTAGTCTAGTCTATAAGCTAGTCTGTAGTCTAGTCTAGGCTGTAGTCTTGTCTATAGTCTAGGCTGTAGTCTGTAGTCTATTCTATAGTCTAGGCTTTATTCTAGTCTGTAGTCTAGTCTATAGTTTAGTATATAGTCTAGTGTGTAGTCTAGTCTATAGTCTAGTCTATAAACATGTCTACAGCCTAGTATTTAGGCTAGTCTATAGTATAGTCTATAGTTTAGTATATAATCTTATCTGTAGTCTAGTCTATAGCCTAGTGTATAGTCCAGTCCATAGTTAAGTCTGTAGTCAAGTCTATAATCTAGTCTATAGTCTATGATATTATAATGTACTCTGTTGTCTAGTCTATAATCTAGTCTGTCTAAAGTCTAGGCTGCAGTCTATAGGGTACTCTGTTCTATAGTTTAGGTTGTAGTCTAGTCTGTAGTCTAGGCTGCAGTTTAGTCTGTAGAGTAGTCTATAATCTCGTATATAGTGTAGTCTAGTCTGTAATCCGGTCGGTAGAGTAGTCTATAATCTAGTCTGTAGTTTAGTCTATAAGTGTAGTCGGTAGTCTAGTCTATAGTTTTGTCTGACTGGTCTGTAGTCTCGTCTATAGTCTAGTCTATAGTGTTGATAGATCATTAGTTTTTGTCCTTGTAGTGTAAAATTTATTACATTAAAACTTACCATCATATTCAGGAAAATAATCTACCAAATGCGAATACATAATTTTTTCTTCTAACAAGTCTTTCTTATTTAAGAAAAGAATTACTGATGAATTCTGGAACCAGGGATACGTAATGATAGTTCTAAATAAAGCTTTTGATTCTTCCATACGATTCTAAAAAAAGATATTTTTTTTAATAATAAAAAGAAAGAATATGAAAAAGATAAAACTTTACCTCATTATCAGATTCGAATAAGATTTGATCATATTCCGATAGGGCCACTAAAAATATGATTGATGTTACATTTTCAAAACAATGAATCCATTTTCTTCTTTCGGAACGCTGGCCACCGACATCTACCATTCTATAGTTTACATGTAAAAGTTTAATGAAAATTTGATTAATATTTATTTGAAAAATTAGAAAAAAATACATTACAAGTACAAATGCTACAAACAATAATAGAATGCTTAAAGAAATTAAAGCAATATTTTACTTAATAAAATTAAATTAGTATAAGGCATACATTTAGACATTATACAATTGATGATACATTTTCATCAAACTGGCTCTAGCGATAGTATTCTATCAGGAAGTTTAGGTTTGTTTGTATTATATAGATTTGATACCTAAATACAATGCCATCCAAATCGAATGGGTATTCCAATATACCAGTGGTTGGTACACGAGCACGTAGAATATCTTGCTCAGTTGGTAAAAAGTCAGGTTTTTCAATACGATCAAGATCGCTTAAATAACTATAATTAATTAAAATTATAAATATTATAACAAAACTGTTACTAAGAAAATTTGTCAAATTAAACTTTATTTTTGCGTAAAGGTAAGTCAGTGTCCTATTTCATTGATTTCGCCCAAGTAACGAAAAATAGAACCTCTCAAAAACTCACATTTTGAAAAACTTGCTAAATTTTACGTCATTTAATCTTAATATTTAGCAAACACTAAATGTTTTTTTTTATAAAAATGCTATTTATGAACCTTTGTGATAGTCTTAAATGTCATCTTGAAAATTGCTTTCATATAAAGAGAGATATTTCTTAAATAAACAACGTATACCTAGAGACTTAATTTGTATTTGTTGTCAACAATTTCATGCAAATGATAACAAGATAAAAGTTTAAGAAAAGTATATAAATAAAAAAAAACATCACCGATCACCAAAACAAAAAAACATTTGTTAAACAACATGCACAATTAAAAGAAATATGTATTAGAAATATACATAAAGTTGTTAGTTTAAAGAATATAGTATTAAGAAGTAACATGCAAAAAACGTTTGAACACAAAGGGCACGTAAAATAAATACCTAAATCGTATTTCTTCTAAATCAAAAGGATATTCAATAATCCCCGTTGTCGGTACACGAACACGTAAAATATCCTGTACACTTGGTAAATAATCAGGTTGGGCCACACGATCAAGATCCATTAGGTAACTAAAGTAGTAGAAGATTTGTTTTTTTAAATAACATTATATATATTTAGGATTGGTTATAATGCTAAGATAGAAGAAAACGGTCCTCCAGTCAAAGATTCCATACGTTATTATTGTTAATTATAAATGGTTTTATTTTTTAAATTAGTTTTATATTTAAACATTTGAACTTACTATTTAGCTGAATCTGTTAATTGATATTCTCTTCGTCGATCGTAACATTCTTGTATGCCAGTATCGGCCCACAGCGTTTTTATGGCTGACAAATATGGATCTTCAAATGAAGTAACTGTTTCATAATCAATGCTCATAACAAGTTCAGCAAGTTCCTGAAGAAGTGTATTCCATTAAATAAAATTTTTAAAGGATTTAAAACATTTGAACACCATTTCCAATTGAATTTCAAAAGTTTCTTTTTTAGACAATAGGCAATACTATAATTTACTCTATAATCTAGACTAAAGTAAACACCATAATCTCGTCTACCATAATCTAGTCTAAACGTCTAGTATAGTCCTAAGTCTAGTACTATAGACTAGACTATAGTCTAGTCTATAGTCTAGTCTATAGTCTAGTCTATAGTCTAGTCTATAGTCTAGTCTATAGTCTAGTCTATAGTCTAGTCTATAGTCTAGTCTATAGTCTAGTCTATAGTCTAGTCTAGTATAGTCTAGTCTATAGTCTAGTCTATAGTCTAGTCTATAGTCTAGTCTATAGTCTAGTCTATAGTCTAGTCTATAGTCTAGTCTATAGTCTAGTCTATAGTCTAGTCTATAGTCTAGTCTATAGTCTAGTCTATAGTCTAGTCTATAGTCTAGTCTATAGTCTAGTCTATAGTCTAGTCTATAGTCTAGTCTATAGTCTAGTCTATAATCTAGTCTATAGTATAGTCTATAGTCTAGTCTATAGTCTAGTTTATAGTCTAGTCTATAGTCTAGTCTATAGTCTAGTCTATAGTCTAGTCTATAGTCTAGTCTATAGTCTAGTCTATAGTCTAGTCTATAGTCTAGTCTATAATCTACTCTATAGTCTAGTCTATAGTCTAGTCTATAGTCTAGTCTATAGTCTAGTCTATAGTCTAGTCTATAGTCTAGTCTAGTCTATAGTCTATAGTCTAGTCTATAGTCTAGTCTAGTCTATAGTCTAGTCTAGTCTATAGTCTAGTCTATAGTCTAGTCTAGTCTAGTCTATAGTCTAGTCTAGTCTAGTCTATAGTCTAGTCTAGTTTATAGTCTAGTCTAGTCTATAGTCTAGTCTATAGTCTAGTCTATAGTCTAGTCTATAGTCTAGTCTATAGTCTAGTCTATAGTCTAGTCTATAGTCTAGTCTATAGTCTAGTCTATAGTCTAGTCTATAGTCTAGTCTATAGTCTAGTCTATAGTCTAGTCTATAGTCTAGTCTATAGTCTAGTCTATAGTCTAGTCTATAGTCTAGTCTATAGTCTAGTCTATAGTCTAGTCTATAGTCTAATCTATAGTCTAGTCTATAGTCTAATCTATAGTCTAGTCTATAGTCTAGTCTATAGTCTAGTCTATAGTCTAGTCTATAGTCTAGTCTAGTCTATAGTCTAGTCTATAGTCTAGTCTATAGTCTAGTCTATAGTCTAGTCTAGTCTATAGTCTAGTCTATAGTCTAGTCTATAGTCTAGTCTATAGTCTAGTGTAGTGTATATCCATGGTATATTCTATATACTAGTCTATAGTCTGGTCTATTGTCTAGTCTTTATTCTAGTCTATAGTCTAGACTATAGTCTACGAATCGGAAATTTTGGAAATGCTATTAGAAACTTATAAAATACAATTATAAAGAAATTGCAATTGGATATGATGTATGTATTAGTATTTTTACTTACCGCATGATCAGCTGCGCCATATGAAATTCTTAACATATCCATGGCTTTTATCATGGACTGCATAGCCATGAATATATTTTGAAACACTAATTTAATATAACCACGTTTGTCATCATCTGAGTAACCGCTGCCGTGAATAATACGCATCTGTTTAATAAATGTGGATTTGCCGGATTCACCAGTACCTAAGATAATAAAACAAAAAAATTTACAACATGTTTTAAAATTATTCAGTTAATATTGATGTGGGGAGTGTTTATTTACCCAGTAGTAATAATTTCAACTCCCTTCGCGCATCTCTCTTATCACGACGTAATTGTCGCTCGATTTCTTGATTGATACGCTTCTGTTCCTTGGCCTCTTCTGATAAACAGCACTCCATGCTAACTAGATATAAAGCTGCTAACGCTGCTTAAACGCCACACGTTGAATGAATTTTATTCAAAAATATTGGAAAAATAAAATTACTAGACAACAACTGAAGCAGGAAACAAAGTCAAATGATGTCAATGATTTCCCGCCTTTTGCTACTACTTGGATGGTGGAAAAATAAATGTGGTTTATTGGTAGTGACAATAGTCGAAGTAAGAAGTTTTAGAAATAGTCTTTAGAATTTTATTTATAGAAAACTGCTTTAAATATATATTTATTGAGGGCTGGTTATCGTTTTTATTGTAAGTTAGTTTTTATATTTTCATTTCCTTCTTTGCTGGAGTGGGCTTTCGTATTCAGTGTTTTTCTTTTGCCTCGTTTTAATTTTTTATCCTGGTTGTAAAAAAATTCTTCTTTTAGTTGTTATATGCATATGTTGTTGCCGTTTTTTTGTATATCCTGCTGTTATTGGTGTTTGCTAATTGTTAGGTTTTATATTTTCTAATATTGTTTTCTGTTTTATTGATATCGTCGACGTTGTCGTAGATCTTATCTTAGAGACTATAATAATCTATTAGATGGAAATGATCATAAATGCCACAAAGTTTTTTGGTTTAAATTTTTTGTTTGTTTTGAATTCAATTATAGACAAACCATTCGAAACGCTACACACTCACTACACACCCAGGCTGCAGAGTTCCTTAATGTTTATGTAATTGATGTATGAGATGATTTATAGAGTTTTATGGTACAAAAAAAACGTCACTGTCAAATATTTCCTTTTTTAATTTTGAATTGGCTCCTGAAAATTTAAAAAAAGTAGATGAATAAGAATTATATGATATTATGTTTATATATTTAGAGATTAAATATGGGATGTGGACTTTTCTTAGTATAATTACATAGCCCGCCAATTTTTAACACAGAGGCCAAAGCCTACATTTTGAAAGGATTGCGGTAAGTATTGTTTTATCTATAAAGAATTTAGAAAACTAAATTTTATACTACAGTCTATGCTGTAGATTACACTAGTCTATAGTCAAAAATATAGTATATTCTATAGTCAAGGCTATAGTCTAGTCTGTACCCAATACTAAAGTATTGTCTTAATTCAATGCTATAATCTAATATATAGTCAAGTAAAGTATATAGTTAAGACTAAAATCTAGTCTATAGTCTAGTCTATAGTCTAGTCTATAGTCTAGTCTATAGTCTAGTCTATAGTCTAGTCTATAGTCTAGTATATAGTCTAGTCTATAGTCTAGTCTATAGTCTAGTCTATAGTCTAGTCTATAGTCTAGTCTATAGTCTAGTCTATAGTCTAGTCTATAGTCTAGTCTATAGTCTAGTCTATAGTCTAGTCCTATAGTTAGTCTATAGTCTAGTCTATAGTCTAGTCTATAGTCTAGTCTATAGTCTAGTCTATAGTCTAGTCTATAGTCTAGTCTATAGTCTAGTCTATAGTCTAGTCTATAGTCTAGCCTATAGTCTATAGTCTAGTCTATAGTCTAGTCTATAGTCTAGTCTAGTAGTCTAGTCTAGTCTAGTCTATAGTCTAGTCTATAGTCTAGTCTATAGTCTAGTCTATAGTCTAGTCTATAGTCTAGTCTATAGTCTAGTCTATAGTCTAGTCTATATCTATCTATAGTCTAGTCTATAGTCTATCTATAGTCTAGTCTGTAGTCTAGTCTATAGTCTAGTCTATAGTCTAGTATATAGTCTAGTCTATAGTCTAGTCTATAGTCTAGTCTATAGTCTAGTCTATAGTCTAGTCTATAGTCTAGTCTATAGTCTGGTCTATAGTCTAGTCTATAGTCTAGTCTATAGTCTAGTCTATAGTCTAGTCTATAGTCTAGTCTATAGTCTAGTCTATAGTCTAGTCTATAGTCTAGTCTATAGTCTAGTCTATAGTCTAGTCTATAGTCTAGTCTATAGTCTAGTCTAGTGTTAGTCTAGTCTATAGTCTAGTCTATTGTTCAGTCGTTAGTCTAGTCTTTAGTCTAATCTTTAATACTATTTTAAAATTTAGATTTTCCATACCTGCTCTGTTTGTGTAGCTTTTGTTGTTGTAAACTTTTCATGTTGCGCTCTCTCTCTTGCTACCCCCCAAAACAATTTGTTTATGTTTATCTCCTCCACCCTTGTGCCTGCTTGGGCTAACAATTTATTGTTATTGTTGTTGCTTTAGTGGGGTATTGTTCTCTCTTGGCATTCTCTAGTTAGTTGTTAATACAATGGAAAATGTTTTATTATTGTTGTACACAATACTACACGTAATTTGCTTTAGTAGAAGAAGAACAAGAACAATAAATACAACAAATAATTTCAGTGACATTGTGCACATTGGAGAGCTAAATAGGATTGCCAAAATGTTGAGGGGTTGCCATTAAATTTGCCGAGAAAAAGCGCGCAAACGCTTTTTGATATGTATTACATTTTATTTTGACATTGGCAGTTATTTGGCTGTCAAAGTTTTCCAAAAATCTGCCAAATACATCTATATTCAAGATGTTATTACAGTTCTACCCCCATATTCGGGACGTCATAAGACCTCGAATTGTGTATTTTTAATAATATTCATTGATTGTCTTTGTCATATATCGTTCCTTTTTTGAGATATCTTAAAGAAAAAAAAGAGCTTTTCGTTAATGTTGTACCTCGCCGCTACAAGATCGAGCTTTACTAGGTCCGTCCTTCGCAAAGCACAGTGAGATTTGTTTGGATACTCTGACCCAGAAAAACAATTATGGTGAGGTAATCTAAGAGAAAATACTGCTAGTCACCTTGTAATATTGATCCAACCAAAACTCGCTGTCTTAATCTGTTTTGCACCTTTTCAGGTCATTCTTCAGGATTAAGTTCCAGAGCTAATGGTGGACATTGAATGCCAGTAGGACGAGTCAAATTTTTTCGGTCTAATATGGTTAATATATCGGGATAATAGATTGTTG